>NC_049169.1:119905253-120205253 GCF_009769625.2 Cygnus olor | reverse complement strand
TCTAGAAGATGTTCAAAAAAAGCTAAATCAAGAATCATGAACTTTCTTTTTCCATCTGCACCATGGGCATCGGAGGTTACTCTCATGGACAGTGGTGGTTTTTGACCTGAAACTAGTCTATGAACTTCCTGAATTAATCTTGTGTAGCATGAGTAATTCATGCACCACATGAATAGAACATCTGTTGAACAGTTTTATTGAAGAAAATGAAACTTCATAGTTTCAAAAGATGAAAATTCAGGGAGGGAGGGAGGGAGGGAGGGAAGGAAGGAAGGAAGGAAGGAAGGAAGGAAGGAAGGAAGGAAGGAAGGAAGGAAGGAAGGAGGGAGGATTCAAAACTAAATAAAAGTAGCAGAAGTTCATCAGAAAGAAGGAAGTCTTGGATAGATAAAACAGGAGAGTAGTTAGACCAAGGAAATTCAAAGGAAATCTGGCATCCAAATTCTCCAGCATTTCAAAGGAACAGTTTCCCTGTGAAAGCATGTGAATTTAAAAAAAAAAAAAAAAAAGTCATTGTTGAATCTAAAACCCCCAAAAGAAGGGAAACGTTTTTTGAAATGAATTTCCCAACTACCCTCAATTATTTTATTCTGGTTTGCAATGAGTTGTGCAAACTGGAATCTTTTTGGAAGAAATAAGACCAAAAGATGTGCTACATTCACTCAGAAGTGTGTAGTCCATGAGATCAGACCCTAGAGAGCCATATACAAAACTTCCATAATACATGCAAGTCTAGACGTCAGGTCTTAAGTATCACTTTTGGTCAACACACCAACTGCTATTGCCTCACAGTACTTGTTAATGTAAACATAGCCTAACCGAGCCTCCAAACATTGAATAGCCTCAGCAACTCAGGGAGCGTTTATTTTTTCTCCAGTTAATTTCATTGTTATCTTTTCTGAAGATAAAAATAGTGTACTATTGCCTAAGACATGCACATTGCTGTTTAGTCTTTTTATTGCTTGAATGCACCTTTTCTACAAGTTCTGTTATATAAATATTGACTGCTTCTTAACACAACCTCTGATGTAAGTTATAAAGCATAAAATTATGTCTTTGTTGCAAGTGACCAAACCATTGGTACAGAATGTAGTTAGAACATACAAGAGAAAAGAGAGCTCAACAGTTTCCAACATCATTTCAAAATAGTCTGCTAGAATGAAGAACTTTTTCTCATAGGTCTTTTTTGTAGATTTTCTAGTTACCTTGTGATAATGAAATAATTATAAAAGAGAAAGAAAGGAGTCTTCCTATGAACTAAGGAAACCTGGTATGTTAGTTTCATTGTCTTTCAGTCTTTGAAAGTGATTGCAAGAAAAAAAAAAAGTGCAAATAAATACAGAAATAAAGAACGAAGTCTTGAAATCTGACATTTTAGGGAAATGGTCTGAAGACTCGAGCAAAAATCTTGCCCTTTCTTAGCTGAAATTAGTTTAAGAGCTGAATTATCCATAATCATAGCACATCATAAAAAATATACTAAAATGCTTTTTCAATTATTGCCTAATAAAATATGAAACTGTAATGTTTCTGACATGCATACACAATTTTAGTATCTCAAATTTATTGCCATCACTGGTTTAACACTGCAGGCAGCGTTTTGGAAAATGTTGCTCTCACAGTATATACATTTACTGAATATATTTTAGCCTGCCTTCCTAAGTGCTTGTGAGGGTTAGTGAATACATGTATTTTATACTAAAAAACAATGAAAAGGGAAAAAATAAATAGATAATCATAGAGATCTCAGTAAAAAAGGAAAAGAAATGACCACGCAACAGGTGAAATGATAGCTTTAAAATGTCGAAGTTTTTAAATATATCCTATAAAAATTACACTGAAATGTGAAGAGAGAGATCTACAAAATAAGGTTCTGATAACTGTTCTTGTGTGATGGTACACCAAGTCATTCACAACAGACAAACTTATTGACCTCCTGAAACATTGAGGTATGCTAAACTATAAACTGCTTAGAATGGAGGCTGAATGAAAATGGGATCACAACTTCATATTAGGACCAGGTGAAATAATGCAGTCTGTGTTACTGGGAAAGAGTAATACGCAGTCTAGAAGTCTTAGGTTACTACCGTGAAGCTAAGGCAGGGTAAAAAAAAAGAAAAAAAAAAACTAACATGAGCAACAATTTCACAGCATGGCTAGTATTTTGGCTTTTTTTTTTTTGGTAAAAGGATGGTGAAACACGATTCCAAGATTTTCAGCCTACTTCACTATTTCTGAATTTCTCCCTCTGTATTTTGCATTAGACAAAACAGAGTCAGTGAACCAAAACACGTAATTAACTAGCAGCAAGCATAGCTTTTCCACAAGTGTAAATGTTGCATATAAAATGATCTGGTAATCATATTCCAGAAAGTCTAGTAAGAAGAAAATTTGATTTCAACATGTTTTCAAAGTATTCTTTCTTTGCTATAGGGAACAGTGATAAAGTAGTCTTTGTAACACCTGCACCTAATCCACACTTCATCTACTGTTAAGTATACTAAGAAGAATCTTTCCATAAATATGATTCTTAACATGATTCCATTGTCCCTAAATTGTGAGTGAGACTAGGTGCTAAGCAAGTGTGCATTCGCTGGTTTTACTGCCTCCCAACAAAAGAGATTAGGCTGCAGAATCCTCAGAGAAAAAGATTTATATTATGAAAATATTTGATATAAAAGAGTAAGTATTGAAAAGTACAATTTATGACAATTGTATTGTTGTTGTAATATTTCTTTTAATTGCTCTGTCACTTTAAATATGTACTTTCTGTGCTAGATTGCTTTGGACAGCCCCTCACAGCTTCTATGAAAAAAAAGGACATAACAGGGCAGCACACAGAAATGGCAACATTTGCAACTTTTATATATGCCTGGGTAAAATCTACTTTTAGAAAATGATCCGATGTCCAGATAAATTCTTACCTCTTCTACTTCTAAATCATTCTTGCTATATCACTTTGAAATATTGCTGAAGCATAGTAAGTTTCAAGGAGAGAAAACAAAAACAGTTTGTCTGCAACATCCCTTAAAACAGAAGGGTATTCAAGTAGGGTAGTCAAGTACATCTTAAGGAAAACCAGAGTATCTGGCAAATTTTTGAATGAAATTGAAAACAAATAATCCCCATTTCATTTTTCTAACTCTGGTATTTAATAGTTAGGTATCACCTCATCGAGGAAAATTGTATGGCTTATTCTGATATCTATATCAACATGCAACATTATAACAGACAGAAATGGATGGGCACACAATTGTATGAGATACTAGCAAACCAATTTTTTTTCTTTAATTTATATTTTAAGATATGAATAATTTATCTATACACTTTGAAAATAGAAGGCATACCTGAGAAGTATATAAAAATATAAAAATAGATATCAGGAAAATTATTTAAATATTCTCTGTAAATATAGAAGACTATCTACCTCCTAAGCTTCAGCAGAAGTTGAAAGCCTCTTTATGAATAACTTGTAATAACTGAAATACTCTAATTCTATCCAAGCTTTGCCATAATGCTAGAATACTGAATAAACTGAATAAATCAATTTCTATCATATGCAAAATGTAAAACAGATTGGTAAGATTACAACACTAAAGGCAATTAACTACTTCCTATTCTATCTCAGATCAGATGTGACCTATAATGTCACCTAAAATATAATTCAAAAATAAAGTCAAATATTTAAATCCTTTCCAGACAGTTCAAGTTTATAATTTCTAGATTTTATTGTCACTTTTGAAACTACCATGAGCAACATAGGAAAATACAGAAAATAGTAATTTGCAATAGCAAATCTATCTTAGAAAAAAACAATTCAAAGGACAGGCAAGTCTGAAGAGAAAGATAAGCAATCTAGAACTTAATAATTGTGAAGTCTATTTCCCATTTTGTTTTCTTTAAGTTCAATAAAAAGTAGTAGTAGTTATCAAATGCCTAACACATTTATTCCTAAAATTTCTTACCCTTTCCTTTTACCCTCAACTGATCCCTCAAATAAACAAACATTTTGTTTTAAAGATTTTTTTTAGCATTTATATGTTTTTCCTTTCTGCTACTTCAGGTTTTAGGAAACAGTGACTTGCTACAGGATAAACTAATAATATGAGTATTGATAATAGTTTAAATGTTTGTAAATATTGTTTTCCAAGTGTATGTGCAGTTATTATAAAAATATATAATTATTCACTAAAAAATTAAGAAGCCATTCGATTTAAAGTTATTTAAGAATTTTAACAATTGATGTTCATAATAGTTCATAAACATTTTAATAATTTTGCTGTTCATCTTTACAGTCGTAAAATACTACTTTATTTGAATGTAGTTTCTTAATTCATAGCATTTTGTAGAAATACATCAAGACTACATTACTGTATGGGCTCATTCACTCTTTTATGTAATACTTATAGCACCTATTACGAGGTCAGGCTGCAGCCCTCTTCTTTCTTTTACACATCAGCATCACTAGTAACATTTGTGCTTTGATAGTAAGACATTATTTACAAAAGAAGTCATATTCCAATAGCCTAAGAAAATCATTGCAGAGGTAAGGAAAAAATAAAAAATAATTGTCAAAAATGAACAAATCAAACCTGAGAAGAACTTTACTGGATGCACACCTGATATATATATTTTTTATATCTGATATATATATTTTATATATATATATATAAATATATATATATATATATATAAATATATGTATTTGTATTTGTTAAGTTTAACAAATGACAGTGGCATTGGGGCAATACTGGGCTCCACAGTACTCAGATTCAGCACATCAACTCGAATAGCTGCATTCATCAAAACACTGAATTTTACATACACTGTGGTTTTCAGGCACCATAAAAGACCATACCTTGTTAAAATTTCAAAGTAAAACTCAATAAATTACATACCTCGTGTCTGTTTGAGCAGAAGATGGAAAGCAGATTCCTTAGTGGGGAACTTGGTTAGGACAGATGCATTGAGGTGACAACTGGACTGTTCCTGACCTGAAGACCAAAAAAATAAATAAATAAATAAAATAAACAACCAAAAATCTGACTACTTCTGAATAATATATCCCGTGTTAAAGAGTAGTAACATTGAATGGCAAACTGCTGACAGAAGATATGATACACAAAAATACAACAAACTGTCTGGAGAAGACCGCGTGGTTACAGAACAAAATTAAAATAGCTTTAAGGAACAGAAGAATGAACAAAGATGTTCAGGAAGGTGAAGAGAAGCTCTCATGATGGAAAATATCGAATGTCCTGTTTCTTGTGAGAAGACAGTCTCAAAATTATTTCACCTCAGGAGTAAAGTTTCAGGTTTTGGAAAGTAGTTTAGAGGTTGAAAATGAAATTTGCAACCTATTTGCAAACTAAAAGAATTCGAAGACACTTTCAAATTATCAAAGGTTGGTGCATAAGAAAAGCCTACATACTTTAATATATTACTAAAGCAACTTTTTTTCTTAAACTGAGATACTGCAATGGCAGAAAAGCTATCTGAAATGGTTTTCTTATAAGGAATCTTTAAATCTATATAAGGACCATATAAGGAAATCTATAATTTCCTTATATGGTCCTGCTGGCTACACTATTTCTGATACAAGGCTCATGTTCAGGTGAACATCCATCAGCACCCCCAGATCCTTTTCCTCTGCACAGCTTTCCAGCCACTCTGCCCCAAGCCTGTAGCATTGCTTGGGGTTGTTGTGGCCAAAGTGCAGGACCCAGCACTTAGTCTTGTTGAACCTCATCCCTTTGGCCTCTGCCCATAGACCCATCCTCACCAGGTTCCTCTGCAGGGCCTTCCTACCCTCTGGCACATTGACACTTCCCCCCATCTTGGTGTCACCTGCTGTCATCCCCAACTTAGTGTCGTCTGTACATATATCTGTATTACTACGATATCTACAATATATGAGTTAGTACACTCATTACCTTTCCAGGTAAACTATATCTGGACAACATAAAAGTTCAACTAAATTAGTTTCCAGAACATGTAAAGACCATAAATACTAAGCTGAACATTGATTATAAGACTAGGTTTCTCTTTCTTTGAAAAGAAGGAAACAGGGTAACAAATTCAAGACAGGTTTAAGAAGACAATTATGGGTTTTGTTCCATAAAGATCACAGTACAAATTTGTTTCTCATAACTGCTCTTCTTGCTGTACAAATCAGAATACCAGATTGCATTTCACACTAGAATAAAGCATGCCACATTCCACGATCTGCACTGGGAAGCTTCATGTCACACATGTAATACACACCTGTACTTTAAGAAATTGTATAATCAGTTAATTCCCAAGCAACTAGGGTGGGTTGCATAGCTAGTAATTCACAGTACTTCTATATGTGTCTGAACTAAGATAAATAAAATTATCACAAAGGGAAAATAGAATGAGAGAAATACAAAAGGTAAACATTTTAGAAGGAAGATTGCATTAGTAACAGTGTAAAAAAATAATACTGTATCTTCAGCAGCCCCAGTGTAGCTGCCCCATGAGCTGACAAATGAGAGCAATCAGAAAAAGAGATATTCCAACAATTTATCAGTGTCCCTCTGGACTGAAGCTCTACCGTTCATCATGTCAGCCGCTTCCCCCAATTTACATTGCACTCAGGTCGAGGGAGGTGATTGTACCCCTCTGCTCTGCACTTGTGAGGCCCCACTTGGAGTACTGCATCCAAATCTGGGGGCCCCCAGCACCAAAAAGATGTGGAGCTGTTAGAATGGGTCCAGAGGAGGGCCACGAAGTTGATCAGAGGGCTGGAGCACCTCTCCTATGATGAAAGGCTGAGAGAGCTTGGACTCTTCAGCCTGAAGAAGAGAAGGCTCTGGGGTGACCTTACTGCAGCTTTTCAATACTTAAAGGGGGCCTATAAAAAAGACTGATAACTTTTTGCTCAGTCAGATAATGACAGGACAAGGTGTAATGGTTTTAAACTAAAAGAGGGGAGATTTAGATTAGAGTTTAGGAGGAAATTCTTCACTCAGAGAGTGGTGAGGCACTGGAACAGGTTGCCCAGAGAAGCTGTGGATGCCCCATCCCTGAAGGTGTTGAAGGCCAGGCTGGATGAGGTGCTGGGCAACACAATCTAGTAGGTGGCATCCCTGTCTATGGCAGGGGGGTTGGAACTGGATGGTCTTTAAGGTTCCTTCCAACCCAAGCCATCCTATGATTCTATGATCATCCAGGTCATTAATAAGGGTTTTGAATAATATGGACCCCAGGATCAACCCCTGGGGTACTATACTCATTACCAGCCAGCAGTTAACTGTCAAACTTTTGATCGCTATCCGTTGAGACCAATTGTTCATCCACATTTTCAACCTACTCAGCAGTCTGTTCATTAAGTCTGGACTTCCTTAGCTTCCAAATGAGAGTGCTAAAGGAAACACTGATAAAAGTCTTACTGAATCATGTTATATTATATCCACTGCTCCTCCTTCGTCTGCATAATCAGTCATTTCCATGTAGAAGGCAATCAGGTTAGTCAGTCATGATTTGCACTTAACAAAGCCATCTGACTACTCCTGATTATCTTCTTGACTTTCATGTGCTCGGAAATGTACTGTATTGGTCTGCACAGAGTGCAAGAGGATGTGTCTAACGACCCTACCAGGTGCTGAGGTGAGGCTGATCAACCCATCACTTCTTCAGTGTTGCTTCTACAATTTTAAAAGAAGAGAACAATATGTCTCTTTTCTATTTATCAGGAATATCTCCTGATCACCATGAATTTTCACTCACAATCACACTGGCCAACTCTTTTATCACTTTATGAATTTTATCTGGACTTGTGGATCTGAATGAATCCAGCTGCTACAAGTAGCCCACAGCCCATAGCTTCCTGATGAGCGCCTGTCTCCATTTCAAACCATGTCAATACATGCTGCCTTGGGAGAAGTTTTTGATTGCAAATCTTAATGGGGGGTGGGGGGACATCAAACACTTCAGCATTTTCTGCACTGTGTAACTAGTTGATTCCCCCACATCCATCCATAGACCCATCTGCATTTTTCTTAAATTTTGTTAGGCAACTACCTTTAGAACCTCTTCTTGTTACTTTCTGTTAGTCTCCACACCTTCTGGGCTGTGGCCTTCCTGATGTTTTTGCTAGGTACTCTCATGGTGCTTTTATACTCACTTTTTTTTTTAACATGTTCTTCATTCCACCTCATTTATGTTTAGTCCAGTGAATATGGTATTGGCACTGCTAATAACAAGCCATGGGACTTAATTTTAACTCAGTGCAAAGCATCAAGACTTTCCCACCTTGTTTGGACTTGAACTATTTTAGCTGTAACAGCTAACAGCCCAAGTGCCAACTGTTGCTTTATCTGTTTTTCAGCTTAAGTTTTGTGATATCCTGTGGTATTACCCTACAGATATTATACAATATATGGTAAAAATCTAATAAAATTAAGTGATCATTGCAGAACTAAACCTAGGGATCAACAAGAAAGCAAGCGTAGCAATAGACTTTTGGAAACACAATCTATTCAAAATGATAGTTCTGAAAATTTTATACTGAATTCTCAGGAGATCACTGAGAAGGTTTTTTTTGTTGTTGTTGTTCTCAGAATCATAGAACAAACAAAAATGCTGACTGTGATGAGCTTATAAGAGACAACCAGATGCCTATGAATGCTGTTGAAGGGAGACTTTATATGGTGGTGACTTTATAGAAGTTTACTTCACTAGCAGATACGAGAAATGCTCTCAAATTTTTTCATGTATGGTATTGTTCAATTTTCACAAGTCTGTGTATTTCTAATTCATATCTCAGAAGTTGTAATTTATTAAAAAGCATTAATTCATTGCAGCAAATAAATATGAATCTACGTTTGTAAAAATCCTGTTTCTTCCCTTTGTCTATGCACCACAAACACCAAATCAGAGCATGACTCTGTAAACCTGGCTTAAAGCTTACGTTTGTATATGTTTGATTTTGCTGAAAGTGGCTGCTGAAAGGTGTATCTTTGATTTTTGTTATATGCAGATGCTAAGAAATGCTTTAGCACTTGTTTTATGATGCTACGTATTATGTTGGACCACGTGGAGATTCAGAGAACATTCTAAAGCTCTCTGCTTCACTGAAAGACAAATTTAGTCTTGAGATAGAATCTGGGACTTTGAACTTGATTTCTACACCATTTGTGAAATCTCAGTATGGACAGTGACTTAATTATATTTGTTAATTCTGGATCTTATATTATTTCTTGAAGTATGTTTAAAATTATTTCTGAAACATACTTGCTTGGAACCTCAATCAGAAGTAACCTGAAATGTTTTGCTCTTATGAACTTCTTTAACTGTCTGTAATCTGAAAAAATATTTTGGGAAACACCTGAGGAACAAAACTGAAACAAAATATTAGCTATTTGTCTTAGACATAGAGCTCCCAAAATACACCCCAGGAGACTCGACTCCTATTGCCTAAATGTTCCAGTGCAGTTTAGAGTAAACAACCAGCTGCATGTACACAGGAGTTTTTATGATGGAAGTGGTCTACTATGAATGGGTTTTAGAGGTTTATGTTCTTTCTCAGTTTCCACAGCATAGTCTGTATAGCTTTTCAGGGTGGATGTGAATGATACACAATATCCTTGTTTCCTAGAAATGGAATAAGTCAAATGTAATCATATCCCACCCACACTTTTAATGCAATGAAGGAGCTTAAGTTCCTCCCCCCACCCAAAAACAATACTGTACCTGTTAGCATGACATCTACCAGAACATTTTCAGAAGTTGGATTTTTGAAGGATATGATGACGGAAGAACCCTGGAAAATGCACGCACTTATGCTAGTTGGTTCCATCAACTGAGGAGGAAGACCAGTCCCCAACAGGTAAAATATCCATTCTATAAGCTGTGGATGAAAACTGTGTCATTATTTATTATTTCACCAGTCAGACCTACAAATTTTAAGGGAAATTGCCTATTTCTTTCTTCTAGTGTTCTATGTCTCTTTGCTCTTGTGAGTGAAGTGCTGTTTAATGCTTTCATTCTTTCTTATTCCCTCAAGCTATTATGTACTCTAAATATCGCTATCTGGGAATCAATAGTTCCACTGTTCAAGGCTTTTCGTATGGGAGTTTGGGAGATGTTCACATCCCCTTTTTGTATGTAACTTTCATGCTACTCAGAGCTCCCAGTGTAGTGAATGCAAACATGTGGGTGATTGCAAGAAGGTAACTCAAAGCATGTATATTAGAATCTGAAAAGAGATTAAGTGATAAGTCCTCTTGAGAAGACACAAAATGAAGGCAAATAATTAATTGATGGGGCAGCAATACAATCATCAAAGAGCTACAATTGTTACTCCAAAGGTAAGAAGGAACATTAACAACTATACTGAGAAGAATCAAGAGGATTGGAAAGAACTGGTGGATATAGAATATCACCACAGAGCATTAAAAAAATATGTAATAATAAACATATAGAGAAAATTAAACTGAGGTGTTAATTTTCATCAAATTTTCAGCATGGCAGTAAAGAGCTGCCTGCCCCAGATTTGCTCTTTCAAGATTATAAAGATTGACATTAGTAATGCCACTCATTATGGAACCTTTAAAAGTGAATGGCAAATGTAGAGATACTACCATTATTTTAAGGTAAATGTTTAATTTGTAGATTCCTGATGCTGTCTTTATAGAACTATATAGACTAAAATCTAACTACAAACTGCCCAAAGTGATCCTTCGATCAGTTTTGTTCACTATCATTTAAAAAGTTATGCACCACAAGGAGAACAGAGCACTATAAATAAAATCAAGACACTATTTTTGTTATCTTCAATATTGCATTTACTTCTACATAGCCTGTCTGAAAAAATAAGGAAGATCTATAAGAGACAGAATGTAAAACCTAACAACAAAACTGGAAATACTGTAAAAGGTAGCTAATTCATTGAGACTTTTCAGTATAAACAGCGATAAATAAAATGAGATATCATGTATTCAGAAAATAGCGTTGGACAGCAAAATTGCATGTCATAGAATCTCAGGAAGGAATCTAGGAAGGTCATCAAATCCAACCATCAACCTGAACTATCAAGTCCCATAACTAACCTATGTCCCTGAGCGCCACGTCCACAAGTCTCTTAAATACCTGTAGGGATGGGGACTTCACCACTTTCCTGGGCAGCCCACTCCAATACTTAACCACCCCCTCCATGAATAAATTATTTCTAACGTCCAATTTAAACCTCTCCTGGTGCAACTTGAGACTGATTTGTCAGATTCTGTCACTTGTCGCCTGAGAAAAGAGGCCAACACCCTTCTCTCTGCAACTTCCTCTCAGGTAGTTGTAGAAAGTTATGAGGTCTCCCCCTCAGCCTCCTATTCTCCTAACTAAACAACCCCAGTTCCCTCAGTCATTCCTCTAAGTCTTGTTCTCTAATCCCTTCGCCAGCCTCATTGCTCTTCTCTGTACATGCTTGAGCAACTCAATATCCTTCTTGTAGTGAGGAGCCCCAAACTGAACACAATATTCATGGTGCAGTCTCACTAGTGCACTAGACTAGTGCACTAAGCTTCTCTTTAATACTACTTACTACTATTAAATTCTCTACACTACACCTGGTGCTAGGGATGCATTAAGAGAATAGAATAAAAGAAATACATTAGAACTCTAAGCACGGGTTATGTTAAGGCTGATATTTCTGTTCTGCTGTCCCAACAAAGTTAATTTCAGATTTCACAAAGTACAGCACAATGATTAGAGCAAAACTCAAATTCATTTTGTGAAGAGCTCTTCATGCAGCTTCAACAGAGCAGTTTCTCTCAGTTCAGCAAAGAGCACAGTCAGAAACTGTAAGTGCTGTCATTAACTGATTTTTGATTAGTCAGCTATTTAGCTATCAGATGGCTTAAGTATCCATTCAGATATATTTAATCAGAGAAATCAAGAGAAAGAGATGGATATTGGGGTATTTTGTAGGTAAAAAGTTGTTTGAGACATCCATCACTGACAAGAAACATTCTTTAAGTCTTCATTAGTAATGTCAGTCGTACCTTTGCAAATATTCACTGTCAGTTATCAGTATAACAATTAGCAAGCAAAAATAGTCTGGGATGAATTTAGTAGGACTGTAGCAGTAAAAATGAATGTAAATGTACAAAATTCAAAAGACTCAAGCATAAAAAGAGCACTCAAAATTACAAAGGTTATACCAATATATTGAAAAAGTAAAATGGGTTTGGATGAAACAACTAGAAGGATGAAATACTGACTGAACTTCACTGCAGATAAAAAAAATGAGATTTGCCATTACTTGAAAGGATATGCACAGAATGACAAGATTCAGGTGATAGGGCTCAATTTGTACCTGAAAGGTTTAAATGAATTATTTGAATGTTTCATTGATTCTGTATTTGGTGAAGAATTATTATTTTTTAATATAGAGATAAGACTTCTGTGTACCATTATGATTCAGGCAAGACAATGGCATTCCATCCTCTTGAACTGTTGTGGGGCATACACTATTCACATGGCAATTGCTGGCATCTTGTTTTTATACTTATTAAGTATTTAAGAGGAGTTATCCTGAAAATAAATGCTGTGCTAACACTACCTACGAATAATCTGTCTTTCAGAAATACTATAACGTAAAAGAAATTGCTACATCAATTCCTTCACTATTTCTTTTCCTCACATGAAAGAACATTTGCGTTTGCAGTGTTACTTAAAACACTACTGAAAACTTCTGGTAGCCCTCAATTGAAATAATTCATGGGTCAGTAATCTATTAAGGTATCTGAGCATCCAACAAGAATAAAGAAATGATTCACTCAACCAGAGCTTGTGTGAAGAAATATTGACATTTACATCATATTATCAGTTTTCCTTTTGTTTCCAGATGCAATTTTCAGTCAACTAGTAGGTCATGTTGATGACTTTATTCTTCGTTTAGGCATTCTTCATTAAAAATTGGGAAAATTCAAAGACAAATAAAATAACAATAATAAAAAAAAGTCAACTATTCTAAAATCTCAAAGTAAAAAGCATTTTTAACTAAACTGAAGAAGCAACTTTTTCAAGTATACAACCTTTCAAAGTTCAGATCAGACTGAAACAATTCAAAATTTTGGAAAAACATCAAGAAATTAAATTTCAGAGGAGACAATGCTAGGAAATGCTAGTGTTATGGCATTAAAAACAGCAGAACTGTCTGGTTACCAAGAAAACTAAAGGTATTCATTACTTATTCTAGCTCCTAGTCCATTACCTCAAAATTTAAAATAGTAAATAGAACATCTTTACATTTGCTCTTTAATTATGTATCCAGCAATTAAATTTCAACTTGACCTTAATCTTGAAACCCTTACATGCCTATTAAAAACATTATCCAATCTGAATTCCATGTGTTGTGGGCAGCAAATATAGTACCATACCTGTGAACATTTGAAGGTTATTGATGCCTTGTGATTTCCTCTTCCAAGGGTAGATGGACAGAATTGCACGGGTACTTCAGTGGTGGAATGAGGAGCAACAATCAGCTGTAAAAATGCAAGAAAGAAGCAAAGGAAAGAGAGGGGGGAAAAATGATTTTTTTTTGAGTCAGTTTCTGTTTTGTGCTCTATATCAACAGTGTTGATGTTTATGTGATTAATGTGTTCCATATGATACATTCTCTACTCTCAACATCCATTGGCTGCTAAGGCAGCAAGTGTACTGCAGTAAACAATCTTAGTAGAAGTTACTGCACGTTTGTCTTTTTCCTAGAAACTGCAGAGCTGGTGTCACTGATTGCTCCAAGGACATGGGCAGCAGCTCTTACAAATACCAGTTGAAGATGGCTTTGGTGTCTGAGCATACTGATGATGCTAAAAGGTTATCACTCTGACCTCCAAAAACAAACTGCCTTATAGGTCAAATACATGGCAAGTTTAATAAACTAGTGCTTTGCCTCTCTTCCTCTTACCTTTATCTAAACTAACATTGTAAATGATGTTCCTAGCTTTCTCTTCTTCTGAAGTACACTACTTGAGTCCCAATTACACATGGAAAAGCAAAGTAGCTGACTACAGTGGGGTCATAGATATTTTGATGAACTAGATAAGCAGTGAAAGAATAGACTTGTGAATAATTTCTATGTTGACGAATTCACAACTTCCGTGCTTATTTTTTGTAACAACAACAACAAAAAAAAAAAAAACTGCTGGGCTTTTAATATCATATATATGTTTAAATGTTTATGTGTAAGATGATATAAAAGATGAGTGATTGGAATTACGGACACTGGCTGTATTTTATAAAATGAGTATAACTAACAATTAATAAAGGTCAAATTGTTATTTTTCTCTTTGGAGGGACATGTTTTTAAATAATTTATCTGTTTTAAAATAACTAATTATAATGGATTTTTAGTTTGAATACATTAAATATTTTGGAGAGCAACGGTAGGAGAAGGGGTAATGTATATATACGTATATATTTTTACCATAATTTTACAGTTTCCACTGCATGAAAATGAGCATTTCTGAAACTGTAAGTTCACGCGTCTCACAGAGAGTATGATGCTCACTACTTTGAGCCCTATCCCACTCCACTGTCACAGCACCTGCACTTCCCATACAGGGAGCTCAGCCTCACCCACAATTCATAAAAACTCATACATCCTGTAGGTGGGTGATAACTTGAAAATGCCTTTGCCACCAATTTCTACCATCCTCTCCCTGTCACCTTTGCAAGTCTTCTGTATTACCCAAAATAACAGTCTGGAAAGGAAAGACACCTCCTACAAACCATCCCCATTCCCATCTGCCCCGCCAAGGGAAGCGATGGGGGCCCAGGGTTCATTTAGCTGCTCATCATCTGAAAGGATCCTGAACAGCTCATTTTGCAGTCAGTTCCTGTGCCTGCTCAATATCCAAAGACCTTTTTGCCTCACCCAACCAGCCATACTTATCAAATGCAAAATTATAAAAGGAGAAAGAACACTAATGAGTAACCCCTCCCAAATACTTTTGAAGAAAATTAAAAAACAAGGTAATTACAGGTTGTCACAGTATAACAATACATGATTAAATTAAAACTGTAATTTTTAAATAGTAATTTCACTAAGAGATGTATATTATTTGGAATAATAAATCTATAAAGATGAAAACAGACTGGAATTCCATTTTCAATAAGCATTACTTGACATATTATCATTATACAGAAAATGCACTGCCAAAATGAATCCAAATAATCAATACATTGGAGTTATGATCATCCAGCAGACTACCTGCTTTGAAAGCAGAAAAGAACTTTATTTCTTATGTTATAGATGTTTCAAAAAATTGTTTTATATTACACAGCATAATGTCTTACTGTATCAAGAAAGCAACTTGATTTCAAATGAACAGATGGGTAAAAAAAAAAAAGAACTTTCTACTAAAAAATACAGAAATACAGGGTAAATGGATTTAAAATCTAGAATTGAGAAATAACGTTAACAACATTTAGTGTTAACATGTTTCAAGAAGGCCATACTTTGAAACATTCATCCAATCAAATATGCTGAAGTTATCCCATCCCCTGCCTTTCATTTTGTTTACACAAACAAGTGTCTGCTAAGATACTCCTGTGAAAGGGAACTCTTCATAAGATCTCAGATACAACTATTCAAATACAGAAACTGAATTGGAAAAACTGAGCAACTACGCATGCAATATTCCTGTTATAAATCCAGTAAAGGAGGGGAATTTTCCTTAAATATAGAAGTTAATTCTCTACTCGACAAAACAATGCTCCCAGTCACTAACAAACTAATAAGGCTTGCACGTAGAAACTTTGAGACTGCACTCTTCTCTGCCAGCCCTCCTTTATCAAGCAACTTTTCCTCAATAAAAATTGTGTTTCTTAGCTGATCAGCATGAAAGGCAGTATTCTCGAGAGCTTTATGCAAAGGGTTTAGGTTAGTCATATTAGCAGAATAGCAAGCCAAAGACTTACAGTGAAAGCATGTTTGATTTTGGCAATGTAGATATTCACAGTTGTAAGAGTTCTTTATACATTTAAGTTACATCAGAAATATGTGTGCATAAATATAATATACGTACATATAAAATTGATTTGCACGTATTTATAAATATACAGAGAGAAGTAAGTTGAGGAATACAGCATTAGTGATAACTGAGAATATTCATCTGTTAAATGATGCACATGAATCCTTCTCCTCTAGACAGAGAAGATAGATGCAGTTAGAAAAGAAACCCCAAAACCAACAACTCAATGGCAGTTTCTCTAGAAACTCAAAATGGCCAATAATTAGAAACAAGGTAAGAACTTTTCTGCAAACTTCTGGGAGTTCACTCACTAAACTATACAGAGTATAGATGACAGGAAGGGGAAAAAAAGTATATATATATATGTATTTTAGACAATCAGGATGCTATAATGCATGTAAAGCTTTTTAAGCTTTAATTGCAAAGCTACTAAAAAGATACTTTTTTTTTTTTTTTCCAGATTAATCAGTTTACAAAGAAGTTAATGGAGCTGCCTCTAATTTACGTTCAGCTGACGAGAGACCAAAAGCTTTCAAATTTCATTTAGACCTCATTAAGCACCCAGAAGTTCAGGAATATTTGAGAATAATTCAACTGGACCTCAGGAAAGCCTATTATTAATGAAGTCAGCACTTGAAATTGAATCAGATTTATAGAAATAATCCCTTGTGGTATTTCAGTAATGCATTCTGTTTCAGGCTGAAACTAAAAAGGCAGAGACACACGTGGAAGTGTGATAAATATGGTATTCAAATTTGTTTAAATGCTAAATATGAGTCAAAATACGGTTAACATTTTAGACAACTCTAGGAAAGATAAAATTTTCTCATATACTTCTTTTGAATTTGGTTCATCTAATATAGCTTAGGGGCTGATGATGTCATTTTGAAATATTTCCTGACTGATAGCCCAGTCTACATCATAGATGACATAACAATAAATATGGAGAATTATATGAAACACTAAAAGTACTGATTTAGAATATGCAGAATTCAAAAATTACTCTACTCATTCTCTTCACAAATTACCTGTTGGACAATCCCATCTTTCATCTATTTTTCTAACAATTTGCTCTTTATGGCTGTGTTTCAGCTGAGGATCCCTGAAATTAGCTTAGCCTCAGAATTTTTCTGTTGACAATTAAGCATATTTGCTTTAAAGAAAGATGGGAACTTGAATAATTAAGATAGGAAACTTTTTCCACATATCACAAAGAAGTTGAAACAGGACCAAAAGTAAAAAGATCCACATGATAGATCCACAAAAGATACCATGATCTATTTATGCATTTATATAAATAACTGAAACACAGGTTACAGTTCATAAGAAAAAGCAATAATCTTTGGGAAGTTTGATGCAGTGCTGTATGGAGGGACTAAACCTAGGATGCAACATATTCAGGGAGGAAGGAGGTATTTAAAGCCCACCCTCTGCCTTTGTCATCAAAACTGTGAAAGAAATCATAATAGCTCTCCAAATATAGATATGCAATGGAATAAAACAAGGTAAAAAAGACAGATACGCAGAATAAATATTAGGTAGCTGCTTAGAGCTAGTTGTCGAAAGCTATTCTTTAACTGGAAGAACCGTAATTCACAAACAACATTTCAGAATTCAATGCATAAACTATATTTATGACTGAAAAAAGTCCTAAGTATGACTTTCATAAATATGAAAATTATATTTATTATGAAAGAAATAAAGAAAATTACTGTACTTAGTGTTGAATGTGCCTTTTCTTAAACAATGTAATGTAGTTGTTGATGATACGTAAATCTCTGATAATAAATTAAGAAAGCTGAATGTGGAAGACATCATTTTTTAATTTCCTGAACAAGGTCACATGCAATCTGAAAGAATCAAAAGTCACTATAATTAAATCTAATCCACTTCTGTGCAAATGACCTAAACGTGACATGTATAATACTCCTACTTGATTAATACAGTTCTCATCCATTATGCTTCTGAGCTCTGACTTCAAATGCCAATTGATGAAATGATTAGTAATATCACTTGACAAGTTTAACGTAATGTATGAAGATGTGTTAATATGCATGACGTAAAAGATGGAGTAAAATAAACACTTCACGTTTTATACATTTAATTTAATGTAATACCATGTAATACTATCTATGCAAAATATAGGGCAATTCAACATATGATCACCTTTAGCTGTAATCTATAAAGCCCCTTTTAAGAAAATTTGGTCTAGTTGTACTACTATATTTGAGGCTGAAAGCCAAAAATACACATATTACAACTTTATAGCATTACTCTATTTCTCCCATACAATCCATTAGCTTCTCAGCTTTATTTCAGGACCTTATTACAATAATCCTCTGTGATTTCTGTGATCCTTATGCTAGTTTGCACAAATAAACCAGCTCTTGTATATGCCCTCCCTGTATCATCTTCCTTAAAGATAGAATGCTTACATCTAGAAAAGGTGTAATTGCATTTCTTTCTCTTCCAAAGCAGGTTCCTTTATTTTCCTTTTTCACATAGGTTCTATATGCATACTCAATAAGAGGTTCCCCATATTCCCTTTCATAAGGGTTTCCACTCATCTGTCCTCCCTTTTCTCATCTCCCCATCATAAAAAGGACATACATTTAATATAATTAATTTTTAATAACATTCAAAGAGTTCTTTGAAGGACCTTTATGTTTCCTCTGGAAACACAACCAGTAAAATTACTGGTAACTACTAACCTGTAATCAATGGTCAATAATAAATTTTCAAGCTTTAGGATCCTGACCACCTAGAATTCTAGCCAGTCTCAATGAAAATATGAAAATTCAGTCCATCTATAAAACTCTTAGTTATTCCTTGAAGGGACAAAGATGTTAGGCAACAATAGGGAAGAGATTTTGTAATGGAGGAGGAAAATGTACATAATAGTTATAGGCTGAAGATTTTCTCAGTAGAAAACAGTCTTAGGGTAAACGTGAGTTTAGAGAATAAAATGATTCCAGATATTTGCTTGAAGCTTCCTTGGGGTTAAACTGATCAAATCCTTATTCAGAGATCCTGCAAGATGTCTATAACTACCACAACTATGAGATATTCTTATATGTCTTATTTTACATTAGCATTTTACCTGCTTACCTAAATATTTATCCTGTTGATTATCCTGTTGATTCTTAAAAACTTGGAAAGCTTATAATACAGTTGATTTGTTTACAGTATCTCCTTCAAATACCTCCTTGCTTATTATTTTCAAATGACACTGCAGTATTCCTCAAAACCATTCTACAAAGCATTCCAGGAAAAAAAGAATCTATACAACAACTTGAATGTTTTAAGTTTAATTGTCTTCGTCCTTAAGCTATAAAATCTCTAGAATACATATCTATATCACCTCTAACCCTTGAGATTATGATGTGTATCCTAAATCTAAGGTATGATAAACAATTCAATATACTGTGAAGAAAAAATTTTCTTGTATTACTTTTGTGAAAGCACAAAAATCTTTTCAGATATTTTTTCTAGTCTACTTACAGGATGTTTTGGATCAGTCTCAGTTGAAAAATTGCTAGGATTGCTGTTAGCAATTTCTAATTCCAAAGTTTCATGTGTAGGATTAACGAGAGGTATGTGTAGACGAACCCATCTGCAAAAAATACATGTATACAATGACTATTACTGATTACATATATTCTTCCACTGAATTCTATTATAAATCACTCTTTCTCTTTTTTTGAAAAATAAGTACCTTTAAAAATAAAAATTATTACTAATAGTATTTTACCGCTACTATGGACACATATTTAATATAATTAGTTATTAATACCAGCAAAAACTAGTAGCGATAACTATCTGTTATCTGTGCCTCACTCAACTTCAGTTTCCAGGAAGTTAGTTTAAGTTAGTTGGTTAAAGGGGCTGTCCAGCTCCCTCAATGGTCATCTGGGAGAAAAACATTTTCAGGGACACTGGTCACAATCTAATATAAGTCACTAAGATGTGGAATCACTTTTCACTGACTACAGAAGAAACCTAGATTTAACACCTTAAACTTGATGTCTAACTTTTAGGCAGAAAGATGCTGAAATGAATCCCACTGCCTCCACTACCACAGCTTTGCATTTATTCTGAGGCTCAAATTTGCACATTTATTTACAACTTTTCTTTCTTACTTAATTTCTGTAGATCTAACTTTGGAATAAAACATTTTACTCAAATGAATAATTCACAGTTCCAAGGCTAACAGAAAAAAAAAGAAAAAAAAAGGTTCCAAAAAAATAAATCATTGTATGTCTTACTAATATATAGTGTATACACAGACTCATAGTCTGCTTCATAAAAATGCTTTGGACAGAAATTAAAGGTAATGAAATTATGATTCCTATAACTCCTTTTTATGTCAGCAATGGCTCACAGGAGAAGCGTGTAATTAAGTGGTACTGTCAATAGCTTTTGATTTACTGCCACTAGGCAATCATCATTCTTGGTCATATTTTAACCTTGGGATATCAAAACAAACTTACTGTTCCACAATAGCTACTTAAATGGAGGTGCTACCTGCTTCCCTTCTCTTTCTTCTGCATGAACTTAAAATCCATCTCATTTCATATAACTGTTGCATTGTCATTTCAGCATAATGATAAATCAGTTACATATAGAATCAAAAAATCATAGAATGGCTCGGGTTGGAAGGAACCTTCAAGATCATACAGTTCGAACCCCCCTGCCATGGACAGGGATGACATCCACCAGATCAGGTTGCCCAGGGCCTCATCCAATCTGGTCTTGAACACCTCCAGGAATGGGCATCCACAGCTTCTCTGGGCAACCCGTTTCAGTGCCTCACCACCTTCTGAGTGAAGAATTTCTTCCATATATGTAATCTAAATCTACCCTCTTTTAGTTTAAAACCTTGTCCTGTCACTGCACTCCCTGGCGAAGCGTCCCTCCCCAGCTTTCCTGTAGGCCCCCTTTAGGTACTGGAAGGCTGCAATATGGTCTCCTTGGAGCCTCTCTTCTCCAGGCTGAACAACCCCAATTCTCTCAGCCTGTCTTCACAGGAGAGGTGCTCCAGCCCTTTGATCATTTTTGTGGCCCTCCTCTGGACTCACTCCAACAGGTCCATGCCCTTCTTTTGCTGGGGGCCCCAGAGCTGAATGCAGTACCCTACATGGGATCTCATGATACCTGAGTGGAAGGGTCTTCCCTCAACCTTCTGTCAATGCTTCTTTTGATGCAGCCCAGGATATGGCTGGCTTTCTGGGCTGCAAGCACACGTTGCCAGCTCATGTTGAGCTTCTCATCAAACAACACCCCCAGATCCTTCTTCTTAGGGCTGCTCTTGATCCTTTTTCCACCCAGTCTATATTTGTGCTTAGGATTGCTCCAGCTCATGCAGGACCTTGCGCTTGGCTGGGCTGTAGTTCCCTGGGTCTTCCTTTTTTTCCTTTTTAGAAATGGGGGTTATGTTTGTCCTCTTCCAGTCAGTGGGAACTTCACTGGACTGCCACGACTTCTCAGATATGATGGGCAGTGTCTTAGCAACTTCACCCGTTCCCTCAGGACCTGCAGATGCATCTCATCAGGTCCCATGGACTTCAGGTTCCTTAGATGGTCTAGAACCTGAACTTCTACACTGGGTGGTTCTTCATTCTCATAGTTTCTGCCTTTGTTTTCTGGGACTTGAGCTATGTGGCTAGAGCTCTTGCCAGTGAATTTACACATGTAGAATATGTATTTTATGAGGTTTGTATGTTTGAGTTTTGTGGCTGTCCCAAAATAAATATTGCAGTATGCTTATTTTGTTAATGTTATGCTTTAAATCAGCTGGCATTCTATCTTAAAGGCATTCCTTTATTTTCTAATTCATAGAATTAGAAATCATAGTATCATTAGGGTTGGAAAAGACTTCCAAGATCATCTGGTCCAACCATCACCCTACTACCAATTAAAGAATAAACAAACACAAGATATTTTCAATAGGATACAAAGTCATATGATTCCCAAAGTTTCCTTTATTTGCCTTTAAAAAAAGATATATGACCATAAATCACATTCTGGTTATAACACCAAGGAACACAGAAAAGAGATTGGAGGTGAAAACAGTAAATAAGAAAAGTGTGAAAAATGAGATACATATATTGTTTTTGCAGCAATTTATCTACCTAATGGACATTCTCTCTAGTCAAAGCTGTGACAGGTCAACTGCCAGACTGCTCCACATATTTATCCTCTGGAATAAATAAATCAGTTAATCATAGCCAAATTAGTAAGGGAAGAAATATAAAAGCAACATTCAAAAGAGAAGGCATTTCAGTCAAGCTTTATAAATGTAACTTCAGGCCCTAAAACTTGTTGTGTGCTGGTGGTCTCCTTCCAATATATGCAGTAATGCATTGCTGCCTGTGATGCTCTTGACAACTTTAAGATATGAGTCCTCAGCAGGTAAGTGGCAGGTTTGTTTTTGTCTAACACTATCAATATATTAGAGAGACCGCAACAGTAGAGTCTACAAAAATACCAGGAAAATGTCACACAAAAACTTCAGATTCACTTGTTATTTCCCATCTTTTTTTCCCATTTAATTACCAACTCTAGCCTTTACTATTTTTTTGTCTGGTCTACTTTATAAATAATACTTCATTTGCCAAAAGGAAAGCCATCTTGGAATATCTGAAACTTCAGTAAGCAGCTATTTGACTGATAGAGGGTCTTCAACTGATAAAAACTGATTAAGAACCTCTGCCACCCCACATGGTGACTATGGTGGTTATGCTGAGAAAAAGTTGTTGCATAATACAGTAAAGTCACGATCACTGTGAATATCATTCAACTGACTGTCATCTTCAATGACTACTCTTTGGAGCCCATAACAGGATGAATTAATGAAGATGGAGAATATCAAGCAGAAGTTTTCCCTGCTTAAAGGCATATGCTAAAGAACATGCTAAATCTAACGTGACAGAAACTAAAAGCAGATCTGAATGTAATAAATCCAGAATGTTAGGGTATCTGAAGAAAAGCTAAAAGATAAACTGCTAGATTTTTTCCTTTCTTCTTCAAGAATTGTTTAGAAATTGATACTAAGGGTCACAGATCTTTGCTCCTAATCCAGTTCCAAGTGATGTTTGAAGGACACTTATTCTTAAATTTTTCAGATTAATAGCAAAAAGAATACAGTGAGCACATAATGAAAAAATATATATATTATTAGGAGGATATTTACATATGATAACGCTTCTTCAGTATTCAGGCAAAAGGTAGTAGAATCAAAGTTAAGTCTCTTAAAGAAGAAGAAATCTCCATGAACTAGTAGGATTTCAGGCATTTTATGACATTTACAGTCCACAATCCATGTCTCTAGGAACATGGCAAGGAAGTACGCCCATCCAAAATAAAACAAATGGGTACCTTTATTAAGCAGACAATATATAAAGATCTAGTTTCTTTTGAACCAAGTCCACTTCCAAACTTGACTTCCACATGAATTACTTTTATATATTCAACATATATTAATGCAGCCAATTTACTTGGATAATCTCATCAGCTCTCAATTTACTATTTATTATCTTTTCAGTTGGTAAAGCAAATCACAGTAATTTGACTGTAACATCAATGCCATCATCCGATATTTTGCTTTTTGGGAAAAGACAATATGCAGATGACACAACAGAAAGAAATTTCTGAAAAAAAAAGGAAAAAAAAAAGAAAAAAAAAGGAAAAAAAAAAGGATATCATTGAAGAATTAACTCAACCAAAACCCTGAAAAATTATGAAACCAAGAATGTGTCAGATGATGGAAACAGAAAAAGAAAAAGGTTGCCAGTTTTTTTTATTGTTTTATGATATGCATGTAAAAGCATATGTGAAAAGATAACTGTTAATGTGATTTTATACATTACTGCTATTGCTGCTGTTTTTAATAATTAAACCAACAAGAACTTTTTTGCTTTTCCACTGCTATCTGTCCAGGGCAAATGTAGATTAGTTAATTTACATAGGATTTACAACGTCTACTTGTAAACTGAAAAGAAATATCCTTTGAAACAATAAAGCATGAAATTCAGATGAATTTTAGATGACTTTTTTGACATGCAAGTGCTTTAGTTAATGAAGTCTACACACTCCAACATATATTCTGTTTGCAGTAGGAAAGGATGACTTGCCATTCCTGGCCATACCACATGTTCATAGTTAGTGCATGCTAAAGAAAATTATGAAAGGCAGAGAGAATGAGAAGGTTATAAATTAATTTTAATTCCTAACAGTTTCAGCCTACATAGTAAAGAATAATCATGTTTTTTACTCAAAAAAAAACAAAAAAAAAAACAAAAAAAACAGAATTTTAAAGAAAAATATGGAGATGGACAGCCTTACTGATTTTCTGATAAAAACATAATAAAAAAGGCATTGCCAGCTAATTCTGGTCTTTGTATCACATATGAACAATAAAATAACTGAAAGCTGAAATTTCTATACTTATCATCTTCATTCAAAACAATAATAATTAAAAAAAAGACTTAAAATCCCTGAAATACAGAAAGTTATTAAAATATATGACATGCAGTCATTTTCTGATTTCATTCATCTTATATATTCACTCACAAAAATGTAATCAGGTAAAAATTCATGTTGTACTCTCTCAGAACATTTTAGCTCCATCTGTAATGTACACTAATTATAGATTCAGTCAAGATAAGATATACAGAAGTAAGAACGTAACATTCAGGAGATCAGTGTGTCCACAGAACTTACTGCTAAGCAGAGATAATAGGTGGAAGAGCACTACTGAAATTCTGGCATTCTTGAAAGTCATATCCCAAAAGTTTTGATGTTTGTCTTGAAAGCCAGCACTGAAAATGATGTTATCAAACTGAAAGATGAAATGTTGTTTAAGAAAAACATGAATTGGGTTTATTTCTGTGTGTGCTTTAAGGAGTAGACCATTTTCTTAACATTTGCAGTGTTCCAACTGTGCCCATCCCCTGGATCCGCAGGACAGAAATTGTGTTAATTTGCCTTTTCTCTAGTGTTTAAAAGAAATTGAGAACTGGTATACAAGCATTTGTAAAGGAGGACTGTTGGGTACACTCCTTTTTCAGAAAGAGGAAAGAAAATTAAACAAACATACAGAACTCTGTATTTATGGATATTTATGATTACATTCTGCACTATTTTCTAAGTGATTTCTACATAGAGAATTCACAAGAAGTCTAAATATAGGCTGTAATTCCATTTCAATTGTTCTGCAAGGAGAATTTCACCTATTTACATGTATACCTCATCACTCTTTACAGCTACCTGAATGGAGGTTATAGTGAGGTGGGTGTCATTCTCTTTTCTCAGGTGACAACTGATAGGATGGTAGGAAATGGCCTCAGGTTGCATCAGGGGAGGTTTAGATTAGATTTCAGGAAGAATTTTTTCACAAAGAGGTTAACTATGGTTATGCATTGGAACAGGCTGCCCAGGGAAGTGGTGGAGTTGCCATCCCTGAAGGCATTTAACAGACATGTGGATGTGGTGCTTAGGGACTTGGTTTAGTTGGTAGTGTTACATGATGGTAGAACTTGACGATCTTAAGGGTCTTATCCAACCTAAATGCTTCTATGATTCTACATAAGAAAATTATCTGCAAACTAGTACAGTACATATACAGCACTATTCTGGCTTTTTTGATATACTCTTCAATATATTTCCCATGATACATTCAAACTGGTGACCACGTTAAGCACAATGAACTACATACTTACTTTCCAAGCTCACATTCTATTTCAGGCAGACTAGTTGGCAATGGTTTCTCTACAGTCAGCTTCAGTGCATACCAAAACTCTCCAACCATGTCTGACAGGAATATGACACTAAAAACAGATACATAAACTTGATATGACACAGGTATTGTATAGACAATAGAAAATGCAGAGACAAAAATCCAGGAAAATTCAACAAGTTCAAAACAATGAGTTCTTTAATTAGCTAACAGCTTTCCCATCACACTTCTCACTGGTATCTCAATTCAGCTACCAAGAACCAATACTATTCACAATTACTAATACAACAAAATGTCTTCATTTTTCATACCTTTATAGCATGAAAGGTATTTTTATTTTTCAAAAGCACAGCTCAAAAACATTTCAACTGTTAACTTACAAAAGTAAGCTTTAATTTCATTTTAATGTGTTTTCTTTCTAGCCATTTTGTACTTAAAAAGACAAAGAAATAGAAATAATATTCAACTATTTTAAGAAGGAAAACCTTTTAAAATCTAGTGATTAAAAATGAGAAATAGATATAGACACATTTATAAAAGCATGAAAAAGAGATATGTTTCAGAGGAATATTCAGTATACTGTTTTGATATACAATCAGATGTCATGATATACATCAAATGCTGTTTGCTGCTTGGTGAGGTATATACAGCACTATGTTTCTGTGACAGACGTTTTAACACATTCCATTCCTACTACAGACTTGTTTTACTATTTCTTGTATTATTTTATTTTATTTTACATTTTATTTTATTTTATTTTATTGTTGTTTTTCAGTAGCAATCATAAGAATGTTAAACGAAAGGATAGTAAGCATATTAAAACCTATATGAAATACACCGTGAAAATCCATGACACATTAAGGACCAGCTCTTGTTGTAAATGAGAGAGAACGTTGTCTATTCCATGACTCTATGTTTCCAGACTATCCTCTGCACCAACAGACCCTTTAAAGTGAGCATAAACTAGCTTTGGAAAGAACCATCCAGTTGTAACAGGACAGCTGTCACAAACACATTTGCAAAACTCTTCCCTGCTGTTACCATAGCAAGGAAAACAGAGCATGGCTACAGAAAAAAAATAAAAATAGTGTGGCTGTGTGTCGAAGTACCTTTGTCCAGCTGTAATTGTATCCCTTCGGAGATACTGGAATTTAAAGCAACTATTAGACAGCTTTCTAGTAAACAGCATAATTTTATTGAATATATACAGGTGTGCATCATGCCATCTTTGCATGACATCTAGACCAAAGTTTCATCAATTAAAACGAACCTTAATCTTATTATTTGGATATTCTGCACTTGAAAAATACTAGAAATAATGTATAGTATGAAAAACTGGAGTCTATGCACCTTCAGAATACTTTTATTTCTACAACTTCCCTCAGGGGAAAAAATTACAAGGGGGATAACAGTAGTCATTTCTATAAAATGGTATTGCTTGAAAACTGTATTGGGTGATGATACCTGACATTATTCTGGTCTTTGGAAAAATCAATAGAATCAAATTGAACAATGACTTTGAAATACATGGATTTGGGCTTTGTAGGTATTATGTCTGTGAACGCAGGTTGTCTCTCTCCCTCCTCAAAGACCCTCTCTTCCCACTCCACAATCACTATATTTTTGAGAATTGTTTAATACAATTGGAAAAAAATTTTCAATCAGTCCTTCAAATAAACAATGGTTTACTAATCAAATTCCAGGAAAACAAGCTTTACAGTTCTGCATTCTTCAACTATTTGATGAGCTCATTTAGTTGAAACTAAGACCAAGAGGTCATCTGTCTTTGTATTCATAATTATCATATCGCATAGTCTCTTCTGGATTTCCAATGTAATGAAACATTTTTAATCTAAAACTTCCCCATATTCATTAAGTACATCATTACTAATTAATGGAAGATTCTGAAGCTAAATGGATTTACATGAAGACTGTTAAATAGTTCTTAACCTGTTTTTGGTTGTGTTGCTACAGTTTAGTTCCTTCTGAGAAGCAAAATGAAATCATGTTATTCCCTTTGTGGAATTTAAAAAATTACAAAATTAATGATTTGTCTAAATATTTCAGAGGGAACTTCTAATGTTAAGTAAATATCTAAAACGTTGTTCAGTGAATTCTAGTGAACTAGAATAACTAGGGGTTATTCTATGGCCTGTCAGTCCAGATTTTCCCCTCAGAGGCGGGTTGCTGTTCAGGATACAATACTACTTTCCCCTTCCCTCATGTTTACTGAGATATCTACATCAAGGTTTTAATGAAAATAGTTCACTTATTAGTACAAGAGCCACAACAACCACAAGTATCAAAACTCTGTAACTTACCTTTCATCTGAAGTGCCAACGACAGCTGGAGAAAACTTTAGTTGATAAAAAAATGTTTGTTTAGGTGAAAGAGTGAAAGATTTTTGTCCAGAAAGTGACTGATTCTCCAACACCACACTCAGCTGGAGAATTTCATCTGTAGGATTCATGATAGGAATATGAATTCCAACAGTATTCTAGGAAGAAAGAAAAATACATTAAAAAAAAACCATAAAAGATATCTCTCAAACAAGTATAGGATGCTTATATGATTTTTCCTTATGCAAACACAGGTTACACTTCATGTGCATGAACTTCATGTTCATATCTGAACAAACCCAAAAATGAGAAGTTGTACTAAGATCCAATTGAGCCAATGTTCCAATTGTAGACTCTTTAATTACATAGATAAGTAAAAGTCCTAGTCTCCTAGACAGTCTGCATTTCAACAAGCTACTTTGCCTTCCAAGATCTGGTTGAGACTTGCCAAAATACACCTTTCAGGCAAATCTGCTGTTGTCCCAACATGGTACATCTTCCAATCCAACTCTCACCAGCCAAGCACAGCCATTTGAAAATATCCATTTTGCAAGCTGGCTAACACCAACGGACTGAATTCTGCAGGATCTGTTAATCTTGATTATTAAGTTACATCATAATAATTAGTATTAAAGCAACAACATGGTAAACATTCCCTCTCTCATTTCTTTTTACCATTTGTATTAACAGTGGTCCCTGTATCTTTCTGGTTTAAGTCTATTGACAATTCAGGCAAGGACTATCTTATCTTGACTATCTGGAAAATATGGCTGCCTTTAAAGACCCATATTAAATTGTCATTGTTATAATACAAAGGAGCCTCTACGGCCTGATTAGATAAATACATGCATACTTTTTACTTTGAGCATGTTTAAGATGAACAGCAATTGGGCAGAGGCAGCTCAATCCACACAGCTGCTACATTGCATTCACAACCTGCTTTTGAACCTGATATATTTTGTCAGTGTTCCAGTAATTCTCTTCTTCATTTTAAGGTTATAAATAGAGTACATCTACCCTATGTACCTTATATGTATAAATATCAACACACTTTATGAAACTAAACACTTTAAACAGACTGAAAAGAATATACTAATGAAGGAAGACTACTATCACAATTCAGGATACAAATCTGCTGTTTAAAAAAAATATATGTTCTATTTATATACATTCATCTGTATAAAATATGCACAATCCAAAACCAAATATATGTGTATATTTCTCTGTATCTATATTTATCTCTATTCCTATATTTGTCTCTTTCCTCTGTTCTAACAAAGAAGCTTATTTCAAAATGCTTTTTGTGTATTGGGGGGGTGGTGGTGTTTTTTCTACATACGATGATTTACTTCTTACAGTAAAATTTTGCCATATATATTCTTTTAAAAGTAAATAAATAGAACTGCAACATGAAAGGAGAAAAAGATACAGTTAAAATTACTAATACACTAAAAACTGAGCATGAAATACTTTACAACTCCTCACACAGCTGTCTCACTCTGCTTTGAGCCTGCCTATGGTTTGGTAAATTCCTATATATTTACATTTATAGAAAATGATTACACGAACACACATAAAATACATTTAATGTTCTACAGATGGTGAGATTACACCCACAGTTTAAATCATTCAAGTGCCTTGTATCAGTAAGATGGGATTTAAATTTGCAGTAAAATATTTTAAAGCTCAGATTAATATTTTTTATTAGTGTAAACAAAATTCTAAATCTATCTACCATTTTATTGCTAAAAGGTTCATAATAATTGTATAGTAAAACACCTGTACTGTTTTGACAAAATACTTTTCCAGTAGAAAGAAAATGTTGAGCTGCTTATTTAGGAGAAAAACACCTGCTATCAAATAAATAAATTAATAAATAAATTTAGCCTTGTTCACAAAGGAGATTTTATATTGCCCACATTAGCTTAAAGGAAAGTAGTGCTCACTTGCCAGTATTAAAAGAATGCCTAGGGTTATGTATTTCCCTGAATTCACAGAATTACAGAATGGCAGAGGTTGGCAGGGACCTCCGAAGATCATCTGGTCAAACTCCCCTGCCGAGCAGGATCACCTAGAGCACGTTGCGCAGGATGGCATCCAGGCGGGTTTTGAATATCTCCAGAGAAGGAGACTCCACAACCTCTCTGGGCAACCTCATCCAGTGCCCTATCACCCTCACAGTAAGTTCTTCCTCAAAGAATTTCCTGGGAAAATTGCTTGGAATTCTTGTAAATGTTTCACAAACCTGTTATGGCATGGATGGTGATAAGAGTAAATGTGTATGTGTCAACAGAATGCATATATACTGCATATTTTCAGGCCCTAGTGGTTTCTTTCAAATCCTTGTTATGGAGGCATAATACTAAGATAAATCGCAAAATGGGCATCCAATTGCCAAGGGTATTATTTTTCATGAAAGGACAATTTTATCAAAAGAAATGCAAAGGAGAAATATCATAGGCAACTCCCAAACACATTTACAGTTTTTAATTTAGATCCACATTTCAGGATTGTGGTTTTTGCAACATTTTGACAGAGGAAGAAAATAAATGTTGAAAAAATAATATGAGAATTAACCTCACTAGTCTTCAAACTGCTCCTTGTATCAAGATTGCCAGTGCCCAAGATTGCACTGGCAATTGCACCAGAATGGTGCAATATGTCCTTTTTTCTAATTCCTTTAGAACTTCTTGTGATCCACTTTGTGTCCAGTATAGAAAAATTAAAATAATCTAAGTAAGGTAAAATATAATAAAAAGAAATGTAAATATGAGATAACATTTATTCTCTGTGGAATTTGAAAAAAACAATTGACTGCTTATACTTTATCCTATAATAATAGCCCAAGTCTATGTATAGGTCTAATTCTAATATTCTATTATCAAGACTTTGCTTCAAAAGATGCTTAGTAGTATCAATTGATATTTTGTGATATTGTATGTTTTTGCTGAGTTATTTTCCTGGCATATTTTATATCAAATATTTTCCGATCATCCCATTCTCTGCATCCTTCTTTTAGCAACTGTATCTTTAGATTCATAATATTTAAATTTATATGCTATGAATATGTACACTGCACTGAACTATGAACTAATGCTCCACTAACTTTGACAAGATAGCTCACAGAAAGATGGACATTCTAAAATCATTGTGCATAGTAATCTTATCTATGTTTGAACTTTAATAATAATTCTATTCTAGCCACCATCAGGTGCCAATAAAAGTGGTCTCTGGACAAAGTTTCTGAGAGCCTAACTACATTTCTAAGTGTTTTAGAACAATTGTGTTCAATTAAAATCCAGTTTCATTATGTAGATGACATTAACTCCACATCTATTTGCAGCTTTTCCAGTCAAAGGACACTGAGGAAGAAGCATTTGTACCTGCTCCTAAATTTGCCAGGCTATTGCTCAGAAGAAATTATTTAATTCAGGTAAGTGGTAAGAATTTTAGCTTGATAGACCTGGTGAGATAACAGCAGAAATTCTTCTCTTTGTAGGTCCTTGTCTAAATCATTGTTCTGACAAGTAACAAGTGACTTCTTTCTCTTGGCTGCACCTGATGACAAGCAGCAATGTTGCTTACTCACAAGACTGAACTTGCAAAGGTGGCAGTAACATTGAAAAAATAGCTCTTGGCTTTCTACCTACACTGGGCCCAAAAAGATCAGAGCAATCAATGTCACCATCAGTGTGTCTGTATGTTGGTAGGAAGTTAGAGTTTCCTTTTGTGTCCTCCTACAATCTTAAATTAGTATTTCATTATTATTTGATTCCTTTTCTTGGAATAAAAGAAGCTGAAAAGAACATCACAGCAGAGTTGATGTCAGAGTTTCAAAGCTGAGCTGAATGGAGTTCAACCCGAATTGGTCAAAATAGTTGTAGAAATCAGAGCTGGCTCTTGAATTGATGGTGCAATAAGCCTCCAACACACACTTCTCCTCACCACTGCTCAACCACCCCCACACACCACTTCTAGTCCAGACCCACATGTCCACAATCAGCCAGGTCTTTCTCTCGTGGATCATTCAGACCAATGGAAGTCCTTAACCTCAGATGTCTGGAGGGGGTGAGTGCTTTTAGCTTTCTACTGACTCATAGTTTAATGGAGTGGATCTTCATCAAGTGAACCATCTCCCTCTCCATATAGCTCAATTTTTTTTTCTCTGTTTGATATAAACTGTTAGCTGAGATAACCCTCTCCTTTCCTTGTAAGGGAATGATGACATAACATTGCCATATCTTACTGCTGTGTCTTCACATTATACTTGGCATATTTTGCCTTAAAAATATTAGTTTTCAAAAAGGCACTAACCGCTCATCAATAGTTAAGTCTTTATCAGTACAGCAAATTTAACTGCTTGAAGTCTAGAAGTAAACACCTTAGGTAAATTATGCTTTTTAAAAATTTGCTTAGTTTTGAACCCATTCTTATCACTACTATAGTAAAAGAAACAAACTAGAAGAAAAAAATTATGCACAGGACATCTAATATTAGAGGCTAATAGTGCAATGAGTTCCAAGTGTAAATTTACATATAAATTTACATGTAAAAATCACAATAAATTGAATTTCTTTTAGCTGAAATGGGCATTAAATACCTAAGAAATAATGCCCTAAAACAGAATACAGTGACTATTAGTTCATAAATTATTGTAATAACTCTAAGCTCACCAACTACAGAATCCTACACTATTATCATCTTCATAGAGGCTAGACACTGTAGTGAGCAAAGAAACTGGGGAAAACGTGTTGTAATAGATGATTGCTAAAAATTCCTTTCTGAAATTGAAGGAAAGGAGGAGACTGCAAAAGTTTTATGTTCTTTGACTCAGTTGTGGTTTAACCCTGGTAGGAAGCTAAGCACCAAAAAGAAAAAGAACTAAAAAAACAGAACCAAAGGGAAAAAAAGAAAAAAAAAAAAAAAAAAGATCAATGCAATTGCTCACCAGCAGCTGACAAATGCCTAGCCAGTCCCTGAGCAATGTCAACCCCTGCCAGCCAACTACCCCATTTTTATTGCTGAGCAAGACACCATAACCATATGGTATGGGATATCCCGTTGGTCAGTATGGGTCAGCTGTCTTGGCTGTGTCTCCTCCCAGCTTCTTGTGCACCCCCAACTTACTCACTAGTAGGCAGCTTGAGAAACAGAAAAGACCTTGACTGTGTGTAAGCACTGCTCAGCAACAGCTAAATCATTGTTGCATTATCAAAATGGTTTTAATCACAAATCCAAAACAGAGCACCATGTGAGCCTAGATGAAGAAAATTAACTCTATCCCAACCAAACCAGCACAGACTCTGACTCTGTTATGTCCTCAGCTCCACCAAAGGAAATATTCTCCCTGAGAAACACAAATCAAAATTATATATTACAAGGCTTTTAAAGACATACAAGATAAGCCAATGCACTAAATATGTGCATATCTGGACTTCATGCACACCAGTTTTGTCCATCTGTTTGATGCTTTATATATATATATATATATATACATATATATGGTACAGATAGATAGAATTTGTAACAGCAACTTGAGATGAATTACAAAAGAAATGTTATATTAACGTACTTATAAAACACATGCCTGACAAGGGGATACAGACTTTCTCAAAGTCAAATTAACATCCCAAGTTCCCGTAACTGAGGAACAAATAACTATGCTTATATCTTAATGATAACTATCCTTATATCTTAATGAATATGCTTTTACTTTTGAAATCAAGGCCACCTCTGAGTCCATGTAGACTGAAACTCAATAATTCTCCATCCTCCTGAGACCACAGGCAGATTTCTTTTTCAGATCCAGCAGTGTGAGATGAAAAAATTATCAATTACAGCTACTTTTCACCAGCGTGAAAAAGTTGGTGCTTTCAGTGATCAGCTTTGTTGGCCTAGCCACAGTATAAAGGAACCTGGCTTTTCAATGCTGAAGCGGGTTAGAGAGCACTATCAGAAACATATAACAATAGGTTAATCTTTCCCATTAGCACAGCCAATACAGAAGGAGATATCTGCTACTGTGTTAATGTAACAAAGGACCAAATCTATCTTCAAAGGATTTTAAAGGAAAATCATTTACATTTATTCTGTCAACACTATTTTTGGGAAGCACGACTCAGCAACTGATAGATTTCTGTAAAGATCCTATTCATCATTCTTATAGGTCACCTTGCTGTGCAGATGCATGTAGTATATGAGGTGTAGATTAGAATCCCAATAATGGAGAACAGTTCGAATCAAATCAGTAGATGCTTTTGCAGTTCTTGTTCGACAGAACTATTTTGGATGACTGACACTTGAGTAAATCCAGGCTTCATCTGTCAAAAAGAGACATCTGTCTTTTCTCCAAAACGTCCAATCTACTTCACATACTATGTCATATCTGTATTGCCAGAGCAAAATACCACTTTCTATAGCTTAAACTCAGTATCGCTCAATAAAAGCATTAGAAAGTGCAACATTTCTAAGTTAGAAATATACTGCACTTAGATAATGAAATCAAAGCAGCTACCAGCTATTACTGAATTTCCAAAGCACCAGATATATCTCTTGTAAAGGTAATATGCAATACACAGAGACATTTACCCCAAATCAGCCCTCAAAATAGCAGTGAACACCATTTGTAACTAACCTTTCCTTTCAGGGAAGCCCAGGAGATGTAAAATTTTAGGATGATTTCAGTTTCTAAATAACTTCTAATATATCTGATAGTTAACAAAGAATGTCTTTTTCAATCATTTCTCTCAGAAATAGACTAAATCTTACCCACAGAGATATTAGTGAATGACAATCAGGAAAATATTTAAGAAAATCTTTGTAAATGTCTTAGTTAGCAAAACAAAAAACCAAACAAACAAACAAACAACCAAACAAAAAATGAAACAAAATATGAGATCTACAAAGTTTAGCTCCTGAGCTAATTGTATTCACCCATATAATGCTACAACAAACAGATAGCTGTGGTTATTTTCTGCTTGTCTCTGATTTGTTTTCAAGTGCTATATGTATTTGTTTTCAAGTGCTGTAAATTCACAGTTCCAATAGATTGCAATGGGCTTTGGAAGGCTTGGTGTGTGCTGATGATTTCTGCATATTCATAATGACATCAGTGATTGAAACAACAAAATTAATTCTAGGAGATTATTCTAAAAGCATTTAGTTAGCATATTAGATGTTGAAACTGGTATTTGTACCATGGGCATACTGTCCTGTATTGAAAATTTGATTTGGTGAGGTCAGGAAGCTCCCTCTGGCATGAAACTACAAACATGACAAAGATTACATCAGTGAAATGCTGAGCTATGAGATAGCTCAGAACTGGTGTGCTCAGCTCATAGAGACCAAAAGGAAGTGAACAATACTTCTTATATTCCAGTGCTTCCAAGACTTTCAAAAGGATTCAGCAAAAATCATACTTACAGCCACTTATCAGAACCTAATGATAATATGGTATAATAGCAGTAATGACTGATTACTACATACTTTAATCATCATTAATGACTCCAGTTACACCTCTGGAAGCAAATATTCTACTGTGTACTCCTACTCCCAGTTCATGGAGATATGAGCTAACCAAAGGTACTTTAGTTTTTAAAACTAGTAAATAACTCTGATAGTATTTCATTTTATTTAATTTTATGACCATGGCGATGAGATAATTTACATCTCAGCTACACAATCAGTATCAAGTTGCTCAATCAGCAGAGATAAAATACTAATTAATTTGTCTGTATTAGACCATGCATCTACAGTAATTCTTATTCTGTAGGTCTAAAAAGAGAATTTGAAATCGGTAAGGAAACAAGTTTCTTTGTGATTTAAAAGACTGGCCCCATAATTCCACGAAGATGATCAGAGTGCTGGAGCACCTCTCCTGTGAAGAAAGGCTGAGAGAGCTGGGGCTGTGCAGCCTGAAGAAGAGAAGGCTCTGGGGAGACCTCATTGCAGCCTTTCAATATTTAAAGGAGGCTTAGAAAAAAGACGGAGAGCAGCATTTTACTTGTGCAGACAATCATAGGACAAGGGGGAATGGTTTTAAACTAAAAGAGGGTTTTAAACTAAAAGAGTTTTAAACTAAAAGAGATTTAGATTAGAGGTTAGGAGGAAATTCTTCACTCAGAGGGTGGTGAGGCACTGAAACAGGTTGCCCAGAGAAGCTGTGGATGCCCCATCCCTGAAGGTGTTCAAGGCCAGGCTAGACGAGGCCATGGGCAACCTGATCTAGTGGTGGCATCGGGGTTCGAACTGGATGATCTTGAAGGTCCCTTCCAACCCAAGCCATTCTGTGATTTTATGATAATTATTGCTGGCATGAAACATGTAGAGGTATCGAGCATTCTAGAACAAAAATGAAATTGTCATAGTTTCTATTGAGAACAACATTAATTCTCCAAGTGTAGGCAGAGACAAATTCATGCCTTCCCAAATCCTAGAAAATCTTTTTTCTAAAGCCAACTTTATTTATATACATGCAGTATATATATATATATATATATATACACACACATGCAGTCTGCAGTCTAGGGAGCCAGTTCTCTTACTATGACATAAAGGATAAGATAAGCTTTAAAGATAAAAATCTCTCATACAGAAAGAAATGCTGCATTATTAAATTTGTCTTCCATATGTGATATATTAGAGGTTCTCAGAGACTAGATTAACAATCTGTTCTACACATTCCCTCAGTATTATCAGAATCATTTCTCTAAAAAAGTAATGTAAGTTCACTATATCACAAGCAATATCTATTACTAAAATTAACACCAAAATATATATTATATATGTTTGCTACTAGATCTTCTGAAGGAGCTAAAATTAGAGCAGTCTGAATGAAGGCCCACTCTTGCACTTCTCTGGGTCTCCGTGTGCAATTTGGCTAGTTCTGCTGTCACCCAGAATGCAGTCTCTCTCCCTCTTCATGGGGCAGAATGGGAAGGATGTAGAAGAGAGAAAATGTTTAATAAGAGAACCATGGATTTACAAGTAAAAATGTAAAAAACTTTAAATACTGATGTCTCTGTATTCCTATGTGTTCAGTTTTGAGTACCTAGCAGATGATCTTGCAAGGGAAAGGACTACTGTCATAAGCCCCTGAAACATACTTTTATTTTGCATATCCATATATCTGGACGTGAGCCACTATTTCATCATATATCCTCTACAGAGTAAAAGGTATCTTCCCAAGATTGAAGTTTTAAAACGTAGGTAAATATCAATGAGTTTGTATTCCTCAATTGTTTTATTCATCCTACAGTCACCATCTGCTCTGTATGGATCACACAGAACAGACTATTGCATTTGTTTTTCTAGAGACTGCCAAAAATAATGAGACTTGAAAGTTGGAAAGAGCTGGAACCAGTAATGGAAGCACCCTGCCTATTCTTAGATGTTCATGTAAATATCTTGCTAAGTGTGAAGATTACGACAGTGATCTTTTCAAATCATCACTGAAAAGTGCAGAAACAGTGTATAAGCGGCACAAATCTGGGAGCTATTGCAAATGGCAACAGTGGGACAAGCTTTATCGCAGCAAGAACTCTAATGGAAGAGGGGGTGGGTAGCATATGTTTCCAAGTTACAACAATATCAACTTTTCCTTACTCATATGGCTCTCAGGGACTTGAGAGAGACTTGGCAGAGAATACACTAAACTATTGTCTCCACACTTGTGTAGAAACCAAACTCAATCCCTTCCAGGCATTTGGTTTTATTAAAGCAGAAACTCATAACTCACTGTTCAAAACAGACCTTCGCCTCTGGCTTAGTTCTACTGTTCAGATACTACCTGCAGCTCACAGATTAGATATTTCCTCTCAAGAAAGCCAATGCTATTTTTTAAATACATGGATGGTTAGAAACTCTCTTGCCCCAGCGAATCAGCAATATATACTTAGACTTTTTCCATGAAATAGACAGCCACTGAATCATACGTGTGTCCAACACAATAACTGCCATCCTTTTGGGCATTTTACATAAAAAGCTTAAGATTCTGATTACTTGTCAACCTCTACACAGTCTGAATAAAGCCACTATAATATTTGCAAGCCAAAGTTCAAACTGCTAAACTTAAGTTTAAAGTCAATTTTTCTAAACAGTCTGAGACTATGAACCTAAATTTATCAGACTAAATTCAACCTCTCTACTACTGTTCCCAATTCAGAAATCCATAGTAAATACTGTAATAAAATATAGTAACCAAAAAAATGTTTTTGTTTTTGTTTTGTTTTGAATTGTTACAGTGTTGTCAATAGCTGAAGATATTTAATCAATTGGTAAATTTTTTAAAACATGGTTTTTGTCTACATTTAGGACTAAGGAAATTACAAATGTACAATTTAAAATAACTAGAAGTGTTATTTAATTACTAATCACGAGCAAGAAATATTCATGAACAAATTGTAATTTGTCATTTGAAAGCTTCTTGCTTTACTCTATTTGCCTTATTAATAAGTAAACAATTGCTATTACTTTCTACACGAAATGAATAGTACTAATTTGTAACCTACTTTTCTCTCAAATAAGTTTAGCCGGAATTTTTTCAATTAAAATATCTGCTGTTGGGAACCAATTGTCTGACCTTTAAGTTACAAGCTTTTTTATAACTCGCACTGGAGAATAAACTAGCACAGTCTCTATGCTCAGAATGTTTTTGGCTTCTCTTTTAATATTTTAGTTGCAATAATTTTCATATTCCTTCAAGGAAATTGAAATCAAACAGCAGATTCATTCTAAAAAAGCTGAAGAACAGTTTTCAGACAGTAACAGACATGGGTCCCTCCTTTCTAGGAAAGAGGATGATTACATAAGCGCCAGAGGAATGTCCATACTGTCACAGCTATAGTCATTCCTTACTCTGATTCAAATAGAAAAGATCTGTTTCACTTATCTAATATATATTGAAGTCTAAAGTTGAAATGCCAACTAAAAATGAATAACAAGTAATAATTTAGTAATTTCTGAGTTATTACATAACAATGTAATAAGCAAGTAATTTCTGAGTTAATAGCATCCTCTGAGCTTCAGCATGGCATCTGTTTTCAAATCAAATCCGTAATCAACTAGTTTTATATACTGACATGAAATTTCAGATTCAGCTGCTGTTTGAGAATATTGGTATGTGTGGATGAATGTGTTGCTCATTGTAATGATGCCATTTAATTATCATTTGCCACCTCACAAGCTGTGCACGCTATCCATAGAAATAAAGCGGAAATGGAGAAAAGCTAGCTGCTTCAACCCATGCACTTTAAAAATGGTATCTGAATTTCACTCCAGCATTTTAAAATAGTATCCTGGTAATGGGAAGACAGAAATGATATTTTGGAAAGCAGAGACATTGTTACATTTTGTGAGACTAGTAGCACACCTACCAAGATAGTCTTAAGTAAAACGTACAGCTTCCTGTTACATAGATGAATAAAGGCTAGAGGAACGGAATGAATAATAGAGATCCCTTCTTCATTTTTTCCTCATTTTACACAAGGAAAACAGTGAGTTCACACTACTCACTAACTCACACTAATTGCAGACGGAAAAAGCAGTAGAAGTACTAATTTTCCTGGCAAATCACAAAAAATGTCAGGAAAGGTTTAGGGGTAATATTTCTGCAAACAAACAAAAAAAAAAATCCTCAGATCATCACTTGTAAGAGCCTTCAAACATAGTGTGAAAATCTAAACTTAATACAACTACATTTTTTGGAGAAATTGTTTTCTCACTGTGCTCTTTGAGATTCCTCTGATTGTTATTTAAAAAAACACACCTACAGAGTGCATATGCATCCACATTCTGTCTTGAGCTGAAAATCTAACACAAGTTATACTGATTTGAAACACTGCGATATATCTATGGAACAGAGTTCATATACTAAGTTTTACTTTCAGTGACAAATTTTTAATACCTCATTCACTAAGTTATATTATCATTATTCCAGACAGCATCAGTGAGCAAACTAATAAATAGATAGATAGATAGATAGATAGATAGATAGATAAAAGAAGAAAGAACTAACTTTCTCTGTGGACTTGGTCTGTTTAATGATTGAGCAAAAAAAAATGCTCTTGTTTTGATACATCAGCCACAACAGTAGTTATGGACTGAGTGACATAGTAGTTTAATTACAAGCAAATTATTCATTTGACAGTTATTATTCATATATACGACCACTCATCTAGCATAGATAAAACATCTCTCTAGTTACTTAGAGCTATCCTTACATTTTTGTTCAACAGTAGTTAGTGACAGCTCAGCTGTCATCTTGGGATCTGCATCAGATCCCTGCTGTGCTATCATAGGAATGATTAATGCATGTGTAGGGAAAGGAGGAGGGGATTAGTAGCTGCTACATATTTATCAAAAAAAATGCATTAGCATTCTAATAAATCTAATAATTTACCCTTCTTTTGACAACTACTTACTTTATGGGCTATACAAAGATGTTCTGGTCTGAATTATTTCCAAACTGCTTTTAGTTAGAGTAATTAATAATTATAACCTTCCCAAATTTGTTTTTCTTCCACAAAACATGTTGCCATGGTTCTTTTACAGAATGTTACTTTTTATGCTACCAATTGTTATGAAAGCACGTTCTAAAAATTAGTCTTAAGGCATGGTTCATAATTCAGGTTACTCATTTTTTGAGAATACGATCCAACTATCTTCTATGTATGACAATATTCTGATTACAGTTTAGTACAGAATTTATGAAAAATTAAGGCACTACAGCTATGAATACACTGTGTGTCACTTGTCAACTGCCAAGTTACATAATTACAAAAGATATTCTTAATTATATGCTTTTTACACTTATCGAAATAGTAAATGAAAAATAATAAAAGAGACAAGACACAATTTAAATTATAATTTGGATCTATTATAAAACTGATTGTATTTATAACAAGCTCTCCGCATTATACTTGTCAATTGACATAATGCAGTTCTCAGGATATGCAAACTCCTGTTATAATAAACATCATGAGGTCTCTTTTGGCACAAAGATTTACAAAGGTCTGGGTGCAAAAATTTATCTATATTAGCATGTAGTGAGGCATAAAAGGGAGTAGTCATGTAGAGCAAAACAGTTTGTGCTAAGTACCCAGCATGCATACAGTACAGTTTCCTGATTTTATTTTTTTTTTAATTATGAGTAGTCCTGATTCACTCCAATAAAGTAAGCACCCATTAACTGTTGGAAAACATTAGATGAGCTCATTGAAAATATTCTCCAGTTAAATTTCACCCAAAAAGGATTCAGTCCATGCATTCCTGGATTGGTGTGTGATATAAATGAAAGTCAGTAAGTGGGAATGATCAGGAGAGCCACCCCAGAAATATGCTATTCCTATGAACTGAAAGGCTAACACAGATGACTTATTTCTTGTGGGTCCCCTTCAAGTGATTAAACAAAAGGGGAACCATTCCTTGAGCCCATATATCTATCCTCAGAGTAGAAAAACATCACTGAGATGGCAAGGGTGTTACTTCTGATGATACAGCTTATATATTAGAAGTGAAAACCATTTCTGGCACTGGGTGAGAAGAATTCGAAGAGTAGACCCCAAAATGGGACTAGTAGGAATTCTATATTTTTATCCACCCTCCCTTCCTTCTCAGCCTCCCCTCTAAAGAACAGAGTAGTATTTGATATGGAATGCCCAAACAATGGCTCCCTCTCTATACAGTAGGCTACATCATGCTAAGGTTAATCCAGTTTCAAATTGAATTGTTCTGAGCTTTCTGAGTTGCATTTCAAAATCTAATTGATAGTAACAACTGTGTGCTACTTGTCGCTTTCTCTTAGAATTCTAGAACAACTTTGCCACTGGCAAGTGAAGAGTATTTTTGTGATCAACAGAAATGTTAGTTCCACATGATAAATTGCAGAATCTTTCTTGCAAACATCTGTGAGACAGCAAAGCACGCCCTGAGTTCTAAAATTCAGAATGAATTTGAAAGGGTGGTAGATATTGGAGGGAAAAAAAAAAAAAAGGAAAGAAAAAAAGAAAAAAACGCCACTCTAATTAAGCCTATCTAGAATTCTAGAACTATCTAGAATTCACTAGCAGGGCAAAAAAAAATGGTTGAAATATGTTATAGAATTATTTTTAAAGTAAAATATACATTTAAAAGTTCACTTCTGTATCCTCTACTATCTCTACTGTTGCTGGTTTGTTTCTCTTGCTTTTGATATTATTTACCACAGGCTAGTCTTGACAAGACATAACAGAATAAGAATACATTAATTCTTTCATGAAAGAAAAAAGAAATTCTTGGGCATACGATCACAGAGGATATTTTCTCCCTTTTGTGTGAACTACCTTTTAGGTGACTTTTAATTGACTTGATAACTTTGTCACAGTGAAATGCAGCCTAAAATTTGCACTGGAGAGAAAGACCGAAGGTGACACATCTCCAACATCAGTCTCCCTTACTTCATGTAGAACAAAACAAAACTTAGCGGCATTTTTCAAAACAACGGAACAGGTAATGAGGTACAAGCTGCCTCATAAATCCAAAATCTCCTTACTGAAACAATTTCAAGCACGGTGCTGTGCTGGAAAATGTTTATGGAAGTAGTACAATTCAATGGAGTTTTTAATGACTGTAGGGAAATGTTCTCTACAGGCCAGCAGTGCCAAGTAATGGAATAAGTTTTCAGGCTGGACTGAAAGGCAAAGGACATCAAAAAGAGACAGATTTAGTGTTTAGATTTCAGATTGACTGCTTTCATTAGGACAGTTGGTGAAAAAATAGAATTTGAAGTAGGGCAGTGGCTGATGAAGTTGTAAGGTAAGGTTGGAGGTGTTTGTTATAAGCAGCAACAGGACTGAGTGGGTTATTTCAGTATTAGCAACACTGGATAATATTACGTCTATTGGTGCATCGTCTAAGTACTCATAAGGATACACAAGGCTTTGACAATCAAGGAGGGCAGGAATCCTTCACAGTTGGAATGCATCCCTACAACCTTTCCAGGTTTCACTAGTTGATCTAATTTCAATGATTACACCTGGTGTTTATAAAATAAACCTGCATCTGGCTAATCTACCTTTATTTCAGTAAAGTCACTTTCATTTTCTGTAATGGTGATGGATGCACTTAAGAGTGTTCAGAGCCTGGAATAGAAAGAATATCCAGATCGTCAAGCTGTAGGGCTCACAGCATCAATCATTTCTACTCCTGATAATGGTTGATGTATGCAATGAATCAGTACATTGTCTTGTTTCTTTCAGAGATGCAATTTACTGTTATAGTCAAAACATTAGTTACTCATGGAAATTTTAAAAATTGGCATTATTGTCAGATGAAATAAACTGCACATGGTTGACAGTACAAAATTTATCACAAGTACTCAATATATACGCAGGAAAATAAGATGCTTTCATGTGATAAAAAATTGCATAATGTACTGTGCTAGCTTGGGCTGGGATAATTAACTTTCTTCATAGTAGCTGGTATGGGGCTATGGTTTGGATTTGTGATGGAAACTGTGTTGATAAGACAATGCATATTGATAACACCATGATTTTAGTTGTTGCTGAGTGGTGCTTACACAGAGTCAAGGTCTTTTCTGTTTCTCATGCTGCCCTTCCAGTGAGAAGGCTGGAGATGCACAGAAAGCTGGGAGATGACACAACCAGGACAGCTGCCCAAACTAACCAATGGGGTATTCCATACCATATGATATCATGCTCAGCAATAAATACTTGGAGGGAAGTTTGTCAAGGTTGCCGTTGCTTGGGATTGGCTGGGCATAAGTTGGCTGGTGATAAATGATTGTGTTTTGTATCACTTGTTTTTTTTTCTTGAAGTTGTTTTTCTTTTGTTTCCTTTGTTTTCTTATTAAGCTGTCTTTATTTTAAGCCACAAGTTTTCCAACTTTTGCCTTCTGATTCTCTTTTTCCATCCCCCTAGGGTCAGGACGTGAGCAAGCAGTTGTGTAGTGCTTAGCTGCCTACCAGGCTCAAATTACAACATGTACTTAAGTGGTTATCATATATGTCTAAAGACAACTTACTACATGAGATTTATCAGAAATCTTGATTAATCCATCTATTTAATCAAAGCATAATATAGATACATTATTGGTTAGAGAATTAATATCTCTTCTCGATATTTTTTGGCTATGTTGTGGACCTTCTCAATTGTACAATATATAAAAAACAAATCACTCCAAAAAAAAAAAAAAGAAAAAAAAAAGAGAAGGTAAGCTGCATTTAAAATACATTGAAAAAATCTACCTCCTTGACAATTCAGGGTCTAACTCAAGATAGCTTGCTTGATTCTTGAGAATGAAATGAATAATGACGTCTTCCTAACACCGCTTCTAAGATTTCATTTGAATAGTTGGTATGGTCAGGCACTGTCATCAAGAAAGTTTGTCACAGATTGACTTTCGATTTAAGAAACTGCTCTGTTACAAATCACTTTAAAAGGTCAGTGGAATTTAGCACCTCTTGCTATTTTTCACCTGATACTTTTAAATGTAATTGATGGGAAACTGATTTTTTCATGTTGCATGGAAAATTTTAAGGATTTAAATTTCTAATCTTCAGGTATCACTTAATTTTCTCATCTTCACTTTGACTTATATCAACTGAAGAGAAACAAAAAAGGCTAACTGGTAGAACTGCTTTGAAAGCTCAGTTTTGATAGTCACACTACAAATGCATCAAAAGAAGCAGTTAGAGGACAAGCACTGACAAAATCCAAATGTCTTTCTACCTTTGTGTATGGGTTTTATCCATTTATTTTCCTTATCACATTTGGAGAAATACTACAATAGTAAGATATGAAGTTCCAAGTGGGAACCATAAATAAGGATGAATAGCTTATCATACAATTCATCTTCGAAGAGAAATAATTTAGAAGAGATATTATAGAAGCCTACAAAATCATGAGTAGCATGGAGAGAGTAGATAGGTTTTAACTGTTCAATGATTCCTGTATTTCAAGAACTAGGAGGCATCAAATTAAAATAAAGGACACAGCTAAAAATGAAGGTGATGGCTCTTCACAATGGTCACATTGTGAAGGTGATGGCACCTCATAATGGTCAGTAAACACTTCAAATTCAAAGTCAAAAGAGAATATTAATGCATATATATAAATTTAAGGATATACCAGGCAGCTCAAGAAAGACCCTGAACTGAAAACCCTTAAAAGCCATGGAAGTATTATACTATATATACATAGTCTTGTTTTTTTCCCTTGACTTCTATTTCTGACAACACCTGGAGACAAATCCGTAGGTTCAGACCTTGGTCTTACCTGCACTTACAGAATTCCCTATGGACTCTGCCTAGAATTTTCAGAGAGTCTGGTGAATTGAGGGTTTCAGAGAGACCAGTGAGTTTCAGAGTTCAAGAAAAAAAAAAAAAAAAAGGAGAACAACCCACGACTTTCCCTATAATTACCTAAAGGACAAATAGTAAGGCTGGAACAGTTCCATGTTATTCAGGAATTATATGAAGGTCTGAATTTACAAGATTAATTGTCATCTATTGTCTAGACTACAAAGTGTTGTGTCTCCCCAGAAAGTACAAGTGTTGTTTGTATGTGACTACTATGTTTCATAATGTTCCCATTCATTTTAGACTGATTTTATATATAATCTACAATCGTGTATTGAACTGCCTAGGTTGGCAAATTAAAAATAAAAGAAGAATAGAGAGGAGTGCGAAGGGGAAAGGGAAAAAGGGAAAAAGGAAAGGGGAAGGGGAAGGGGAGGGGAAAGGGAAAAGGGAGGGAGAAGGGGAGGGGGAGGGGGAGGGAACGAGAGGGAAGGGAAGGGGAAGGGAGGGGAGGGGAGGCGAGGCGAAGTAAGGAAGAAAAAGACCAAAGAGACCCTTGTCAGAAAAATGAGAAATAAACCAGTGTTGAAGATCAATGAAAAAGAAGGAATAGACTGTGATCTAGCCTTTGCTTGGAAATACAGGCATCTGGAATTACCATGAAGAGATCTTAAATGAATATTTGATTTTAAAATCAATATTTGCAAACTAGCGGAACCGTGCATTTTTCAAACACAAGATATACATTGAGTACTGATGATCTGGGAGAAAAGCTGAGAAGTGGCAGATGTTTACTGTCCCAAAAAGTCTGAATGCAACATTATAAAACAGAATTAGCACTAGTAAGGGCCAAAGATGAGGCAGTTTCTTCTTTTTCAAAACCATTTTCTTGGTAGTAAAATTGACGAAACGCATATAAGAAGAAAAAGAGATGAAAATGTGTTTATTATTCAAACACGGTATCAACCTTCAAAGCACTGAATCACACCATGGGTTGAATCAACAGCTGAGAAATCAGCTTGAGCTCTGACAAACACACAAGTTGCCACCCCTTTTCATACAATAAGAACTATCACCCCATCACGGCCATTACATTTCAAATAGATGCTCTTTTATGAAGTACAACAGGCTGTGTTAGCCTAAAGCATTTCCAAACCTCAAACATGAAACTGGATTCTACATGCAAATAAAAAGTCATGAAAGTCTTACTAATTCATGGTTCCATGTGTCACGAGAATCCCATACTGCCCATTTTTCCCTGGATGCCCACCAGCCTCACCTCCCTGAGGACTTCCTCCCAGTCTGCAGGCTGTTACTGCATGTCTACCATTGAGAAAAACAAGACCTTAATATACACCTCACTCATTTCAGAAAACTGTCCTGCCACTTTCCTCTGCTGTAGCCATTTTCTGATGTTTCAGGGATGGACAATACATTGTTGTTGTTTTTTGTTTGTTTGTTTGTTTTTATATATAAGTGAGGAAAAATACTTCCGACATGCTGAGGATGAGTTTGTGTCACATTTGACTGTCAGATACAGCTACAGCCACTGTCCAAATGCAGTGTCATTAGTATTTAAAATTTAATGTTGCTAATCTTTTTCTTTCCAAGGGTCAGGAAGGAAAAAGACAGATTTCGGGGTAAAAAAGAGATCAATGTATTCATTAAATCTGACTTGCTGAGGTAGCAGATGTACCAAGTGTTTATGCCTTTTACAAATTTATCAGCTTTTAAAGCAATTTCAAGTCCTCAGCTTTACAAGACTTTTTAATGTCTAATGATTGAAGCAGTAAGATCTTTCAATGTTTTATTGTTCTCATTACTAGGACAATCTATTCAAGATTAAATATTTGTCAGATGTAAATTTTTGTCCAGTAGCTCTTCATTCATGTTGGTCAGCAAAATTGAGAGACTATCCCTCCCTTTTCAATATCATTTAGCAAATGATCGAGTTCATTCTCTCTCTCTCTCTTTTTCCTTTTTTTTTTTTTTTTTGGTAAACTAAGCTGCTAGAGATACTTAATACTCATATGACAAGGTCTGCTTTTCCAGTCCCCAATGCTTTTAATGGATTTCCTTTGATTTTCTTTCAGTTTTTCAACACAGTTCTTAACCTATGAGAATCAGATCTCTGAATAAAATTCTAACAGTAGTAGCAACAATGTTATTTGCTTTCTGCATGTATCTGAGCATTCTTTAGCAGTCACAGACTGTATTCGTTCTTTTTCTCAGTGTCACACTAACATTCTATAGTGAGGCATTAACTATGATAATCCCAGTCACTTACATTAGAGACATGCTCCTGCTCCAAAATGAACTGCCTGGCACTTAACCAGTCAATTCAGATCACTCTGTAATAGTAACCGTGTGTATTATGAGTCAACAATCTTTCTGTCATCTTCAAAATTCATCAAGAGAAGTGGGTTATTTTACCAGATCTCCCATAGAGATCTGAAGGGGTATAGCTACTTCTTTGCTGCCTTCATTTTCACTAGAAATCTCCCCATTCGAGTCAATAACTTCAGCACCCCATCCAATGTAAAAAGTGTGCTTTATTTTACTATAAGTGTTGTGGGTTTTTTGCAAGTTTTCATTCTGAATTATATTCAAAATTGTGAGGCAGAGTTAAAATAGATGTCAAAAATATAATTTAAATTTATCTTTTCCTTTTACCATTTTCTCAGTAGTCTCAGATCAGAAGACAATACAAGACAAAGCATGATCCTGTGTGACAAAAACCTACATTATTCTTTTGGAGGTCTCAAATCACAAACTCTTATTGTAGCTTTTGTATTTCTGACTTTCTTTTGTGTTTTTTTCCCCACATAAATAGATGCTGACATGCAAAGTCAACTGAGGAGACTCTGCTCCCTTCCCAGCATCTGTTACTGGAAGAGGTAATACTCTAGTACTTGCATCACTTTTCATTTTTTTCTTAAAAAAAAAAAAAAAATCTGCAGGAAAACACTCTACCGGTCATTTCTATTTATAGAACTTGTTACCAGCATCCGTCATTAAAGTTAGTACTTCTTAGCTGCCTACAATTCAAAAAGAATGCAGGGCTTCTAGATGATAAAGTAAATATCCATTTTAAGAATATAACTACAATGTTAGCTCTGAAAATAAAAACAGTTATTTTATCTTTATATACTTAAGTGCTTTAAAACACAATTTCTGTTATGCAGTTATCCTTGAAAAATTACTAACAATTTATTTATATTTTTGAGCATGAAAATATACATTTCTCTACCAATAAAAATATGATTAAGTACATTCTACTGATTAATGATATCTAAATGACAGCATTTGGCATCCATAAGGAAGGAGGGTACCAAAAGAGACTTATTCTGCTGTGGTCAGTATGTAAACTGCTTGAAGTTTTTATAGAATTCAGCTTTATCTAAGATCCAAAATTAAAAGTATACTCTAGCAGAAGAAAAATATAGTTATGTAAATATGTTAAAGAAACCACTTTTTTTTTTCTCCAAACATTAATTTTAGTTCATATCAGTGAGCTTATATGAGGTCTTAGTAACTGTTGAGCTTTATTATGCAAAAAGTGGTTGTGTGTGGTCACTTAATAAAACTGATTAGTTCTCTGTGATAGCAACCAGACCATCAATACAATTATTTGCCTTTTTTTTATTATTTAAAATTATTAATTTTATAAATTAAGCATTTAAATTAATCTTACCAGAGCTCTGCATTTTACATCTATTATTCTTTCAGGTGCTGCAGGTGTGCTGTTAATCTTTAAGGAAAACCACACTTTGCAATTTGAAGAACTTCCTCCTATGTATAAGAGAATAAAATGCTTTTAAAATCATGTCATGAGGTGATCACTCCTAGCAGCATTCAAATCAGTGAGAAATTTTGACTTTTATCAGAACTGCCAGTCATTGTTCATATGGAGACAAAGCAAATCATGAACTGATGATGACTGCTGTCAACAAATCTCCTTATCTAATCCTTTCTTGTCAGGGTTCAAAATAATAAGAAAATCAATACATATACAAATAGAAAGAAAACAGGTCTTTGGCAAATTTGTTTCCCAGAGTAACACATTGTTTCAGAATTTTAAATATCATTGACCTATAACTTCTTTCCTTCAACAAAGACAATGCTAAAAACAAACAAACAAAGGAAAAAAATAATAATTGTAATCCCACATTTAGTTGCAAGATAAACTGGCCAGAAATCTAGAGGATTTCATTCCCTTCAGTGCTTTGTATTACCTAGTCCAAAAATGAGGGATGGGAAATTCTGATGATATATACGAAAGCTGAGATGCATCAAGTCCTATGAGACTGAGTGACTACAAGCTCAGAGAAGAAAGCTCTGTGCTCCCCATTCAGGGATTTTTATCTCCCTCCTCCCCTTTGAAGTCCGGAGATAATTTATGAAGCCAGAGAAGACAGTATTAATCTCATGTACGCACTCATGAAGTTATAACAACAGATTTTAAATTATCCTGATATTGATGATTAAGAAACCTTTAAATAATTGGAATATGCATGAATGTTACAATTAAGGCTAGGACCGGGAAGTGTTTACAACCAGTAGCTGTAGGAGGCATAGATCACCAGATCCTTGAACTGAAGGCAGTCCATATCAGAATGACAATATTTTTATAATTTTACATAATATCAAGAAAAATGATCTTGTTCAGATAAGCAAAAGAGATTGAGCCCAAAGTCTCTCATCATATGACCCAATCTTCACAACACAAATATTTCCTGTAGTTATTTTTTGCAAGCATAAAATGTTGTTCAGCACCTTTTATAAATGCATAGACAAGAACTGCTTGCAGTATTCCAGTTTGTCTGTATATTGCATGAGATGAAAATAACCTCCATCCTGCTACTCACACTTCTCTGAATTATACACTAGAGAGTATACATTAGCAGTTCTGTTTTACCACAACATTGGTCTTGGGAGCTCCAACTGTTTTTCTTTTCTGCTATGACACCAGCTCTTCTCAGAGACACTGCTTTCCTTGTTGCAGTTCCTTATTCTCCATATGTGACTTTATTTCTATACCTATTTCTAGCAAAACTGCGTCTGTTTGGCTTTAATTTCATTAATGTCCTTAAATCTTCACTGGATATATTAACTTATATTAACTTATCCATTCTAATTTATCTATCCTAAATTAACTTATCCATTATTTTATTCAGGCTAATTTGACAAGTATACAATTTACTGTTTTTGAATACTGTTTTGAATTGTAGTTTTCCAGTTTGTAGAATGGCCTTTGGGCTCCTCAGTACAAGAAGGACATCAAGGCCCTGGAACGTGTCCAGAGAAGGGCTACAAAGCTTGGGAAGGGCCCAGAACACAAGTCCTATGAGGAGCGGCTGAGTGAATTGGGGTTGTTTATTCTGGAGAAAAGGAGGCTCAGGGGAGACTTTACTGGTCTCTACAGCTACCTGAAAGGAAGGTGTGAGGAGCTGGTGGTCGGCCCCTTCTCACAGGTAACTAGTGATAGGACTAGAGGGAATGACCTCAAGTTGCGCCAGGGGAGGTTCGGGTTGGAAATTAGGAGACATTTCTTCTCAGAAAGAGCAGTCAGGCATTAGAATGGGTTGCCCAGGGAAGTGGTGGCGTCACTGTCCCTAGAGGTGTTTAAGAAAAGGTTGGACGTGGAGGGACATGGTTTAGTGGGTGTTATTAGTAGTAGAGTAATGGTTGGATCAGATGATCTTGAAGGTCTTTTCCAACCTTTATGATTCTATGATTCTATGATTCAGTATTTCAAGGTCTATAAAAATGAATATCAATGAGATAAAGACACCATCTGAATATCCCTTAAAGGATTCTGGTATGCACACGACCCTGAGTTTAGTCACTACAAAAAAAAAAAAAAAAGAAAACAGAACAGAGATGACTTATGCAAGAAGGGAAGATCCCCCTATATCGAAACAGAATTTGTCACCTGGAACCTAAAATAAAAGTGTTCAACCGAAGACAAAACAAACAAACAAACAAACAAATAAATAAATAAATAAATACCCCACAGCTTGGGATATCACATTGTTTAAGAATGCAGTCAAATTGTAGGATACAACAAAAGTCTGTAAAATTCAGGTAGAAAACAACAAAAGAAAATGTCGACAGTAAAGTTCCATTTACACAAGGTTTATAAAGGTAGATAACCAAACCGTTACCTGAGGCCTTACCTCAAGTACTGTGTGCAGGTTTGGGCACCACAGTATAAGGAAATAAAGCTATTAGAGAGTGTCCAAAGGAGGGCTAGAAGAATGGTGAAGGGCCTAGAGGGCAAGACGTATGAGGAGTGGCTGAGGTCCCTTGGTTTGTTCAGCCCAGAACAGAGCAGGCTGAGGGGAGGCCTCATGGCGGCCTGCAGCTCCCTCACGAGGGGAGCGGAGGGGCAGGCGCTGAGCTCTGCTCTCTGGGGACAGCGACAGGACCCGAGGGAACGGCATGGAGCTGGGACAGGGGAGGGTCAGGCTGGGTGCTAGGGAAAGGTTCTGCATCCAGAGGGTGGTTGGGCACTGGGACAGGCTCCCCAGGGCAGTGGTCATGGCACTGACCCTGACAGAGTTCAAGAAGCCTTTGGACAAGGCTCTCAGACACATGGTCTGATTTTTGGGTGGGTGGTCCTGTGCAGAGCCAGGAGTTGGACTCAATGATCCTTCATTGATCATTGAGTGATCAATGGGCCCCTTCCAACTCAGGATATTCTATGATTCTGTGATATGTACTTCTATACAAACATAAGTCTGAAAATACAGTGTGTGAGCTGGAATACAGGAATTTAAATTATGATGTTGACTTAGCTCCTAATGAGAAACTTGGTGGAAAGGACATAATCAGTAAGAAAAAAGGTAATGATAGGCAATAAAACTATCTGAATGACAGATAATATAAGCTGAGGAATAGCACAATTAAAATTGTTTCCAATAAATAGACATCACATATATCTCCAAATTCCTGCAGGTTAAGTTTCCTTACCTAGAAAGAAAGCACCATATTACTGAGGATGGTAACAGTGACTACAGAACATTATACTGTAGTATAGTAACATAAACTTGAGGATCTCTAAGGCTAGAAAATGTATAAATAAGGAACTACAGTTATTACCTGTAGACCTGAGTAAATGTTACAAGGTGCCATAACTGGATCAACCTATTTTTTATTTAAATCTGAAAAATATTCAAAGTCTGGTTTAAGATGTTATCACTGAACAGCAACTTTGTATTAAGTACCAGGATGAAATCGAATTGAATATCATTGTAGGGACAATAAGAAGTAGAAAGAAAAGAAAGAAAAGAAAGAAAGAAACAAAAAGAAAGAAAGGGAAGAAAAGAAAGAAAAGGGAAAAAAAAGAAAGAAAAGAAAGAAAGAAAAGGAAGAAAGAAAAGAAAAGAAAAGGAAGAAAGAAAAGAAAAAGAAAGAAAAGAAAAGAAAAGAAAGAAAAGAAACAGAAAGATTAATCCCCTATAACATTTCATTTCAGAAAGAAAAAAAGAATAAGAAGGATTAAAAACCAATGAATTAAAAAGTAGTAACCAAAAACTCTGAAGAACTAGCAGGTGTCATGAACATAAAATATACCGTATTAGAAGCTGAATCTTAAATTAATGGAGTATTATAAGCAAAACAAAACAAACAACAACAAAACTTTAAAGGATGGAAATAGTAACTGATTAAACAGCAGGACAAAGAATTATTAATATAAACCAACACTTTCAAGAATGAATGTCCTATACAAGAGAAATAGAAAAGACCATAAATTGTTATTTAAGCAGAAAATTAATAAGGCCACATCCCTGCCCCCAAACCTTCAAAAACACTCATGCAAAGAAAAAAATAATAATAATAATAATTCTTGAGTGACAGCTTAAGACTTTAAAAACTACTAGTAAAATCTTTTCAAACATATCTGAAACTGGCAGCCTGCCAAACTCAGAAGGGCTGATGAATGATCAGGGTGGAAAAAGAGTGCTCAAGTAGGATAAGGCTACAGTAAAAAAGCTAAATTAATTCTTTGCAGTAGAGCTCACTGGAGTGGAGTCTAGGGGGCTTCCCATATCCACACTAGAGCTTGTCCTGAGGGGAACAGTCAGAGGGACTCTCCCAAATGGAGGCGTTGGCAGGACGTTTTTGGAGCAGACTGATACAGAAAGAGCAAATCACATGGGCAAGAGAGTCTCTGCCCAAGATTTCAAAAGGAACTCATGTATGAAAGCATGGTAGCTTTCATACCAGTGCATGATCTGTTGCTTAGATTCTTTGTTAACTTTCAGTTACAAAGAAATGAAAAGGCAGCGAATGTGCTGCCAATTTTTAGACAGGTCTCTGGGATAAGCTGAGAAATTACAGATGGTGAGTTTGTTTATCTATTCCAAGGAAAATGATTAAGAACCACAAAAAGGAAAAGAAAGCCCAACACACAAACCTATTTGAATTCTCTGACGAAGTCACCAGCTATGTGAACAAAGGACATCTGGTTCATGTAGTACACTAGTTTTCCAAAAATCTAAGATCTCTTCTCAAAGGCTTCTCAGGAATTTAAGCTGCCTAATAGGGCAAGGTAAAAGACTGGACTGAGACACAGAAACCAAAGCACAGGAAGAAATTGCTAGTTCTCACCATGAAGAGAGAAAAAGAATGAGGTGAAAATGCCTGCTTTTAGTATTAGAATTCCTTAATTACTTTTTATCCCTAGGACAGGTATTTTTTATTATCATCCTCCATCTCTGAGAAAATGACCAACTGGAAGCATGTCTCCAATGTGCTTAGTACTTTCCCAGTTTCCCTAATGCATAACCAATAGGTTTGTGGAACATTACTGTTACTTGTCATTGCAGTGCTCTCTTCCAGCAACTTATACATCTATACTTCTCCCGAGAGCTCTTTTTCCATATAGATTTAAAGCTTTCTTTAGTGTTTCTGATGACAGATTTTTCCTTTGCAATCTTAACTTTCCTAAATCAATTTTCTGTACTTTGTAATTACCATAATGTAGAAGTTATAGTCTACTTGCATTTTTCTTCTTTTACATACAAATTCATTGGTTCTTCATACAAGTTGCTTAAAAATACTCTAATTCCTGACTCTGACACCACAAGCAACGCTTTTAGGTCAAGTTGCTTTCTTTATGGTTTTGACAACAAGTATCTTGATCTATAAGGGTGCCTTTTTTGTTGTTGTTGTTAAAAAAATCTTAATTCCTATTTACATTTTTATCCCTTTGTATCTTTAGATCCATTTCTCTTTTGACTCATAACAGTTTTAGGAAATCAAGCTCTTTTTTCTTGAAACCCAAAATGAACTACATAGCCGAGGGTTTACCTTTCTGTAAAAAAGTTATCGTATTTGGTAGGGAATATCTTGTACACATATTTAAATGGCATTACATATTTTTAGATAGTTTAGGTCATACTATTATTTACATAACACCTTCAACAGGCACTTCCCTAAATTAAATGTTTTATTTAAACACTTTTCTTAGCAAATGGAAACAACCTGGCAATTCTCTGCTTAAGGAGGATCTTTCAGTGTATTTTTTCAGCTGAACTCTTTACTAAACATACATTCCTAGAAGTAATGTTTAGTATCACTCCTTGAAGTTGTGTAAACTTTGATATTCTGTCAGCTTATACTCAGTAAAAACATGGCTGAATGGTTGCTTTGGTTATGCATTTGCATTGTCAAAAATATAAAGCCTGGGGCTTTGTTCCCTCTAAGCCTTAAACCTGATACAAAATAGTGACTATAGATGAGTTTCACCTCAGGTCTTTATCCATATAATGTATTTGGATGGCTAGCACAAAGACAATTTATTTCAAGTATACTCATTCTCAAGGTATTACAGCCTAATTTTACTGTGAATTTCTTCTCTTGCCAAGGAAATCTACAAGATAGAACCTAGTTCTTAACCTTGGGGATACTCAGAAGTCACTTCAAAAGTTATCGAATCTTCAAAAGCATTAGCTCTGTGAAAAAAAAAAACTACATAAGCAGATTAAAGTCACAACAATTGCTCTTGAACTTTCCTTAACTTGTAGAATGGTGTTTCTGTTTCAAATGTGAAGAAGTATTTGCACAACTGAAAATAAGCCTAGTTAGAACTTCATTTGCTAATGTATAGAGCAGAAGCTTAGGGGCTTTGGCACTTCTTACTTGTATTCTTCTCTTTCATTCTTTCGTTTGTTTGTTTTTCCCCTAGGATTTTTATTTACCAGGGAGTAGACCTTGGAAAACAAGGCTGAAACATCATGGGCAATGATGGAGATATCTCTCATGCTGAAAAGGAGATGATTTATTCCCCTCTTTCCTCCCATGTTTTTCTGACCCCTGAGTGGTGTTTGCTTAGTCCAAGCCCATTTCTTGTACTCTTGCACCTGTCAAATGCTTCAGTGAACAGATGCAGTAAGGTTTATTTCCTAGAATTCAGACTTTTGCATCAATCAATAGAAGCAGATGAGTCTTCATAAATGCCAGAAATGGTGCAAGGTGAAAGTGGCTGGAAATAGGCCTTTTTCTTTATTTTCTATTATGAATAGGGAAAAAGTAGAACAGAGTAAGAGCATAAACTCTTTTCTTTAGACAGTTTGCTGCTAACTTGTTGATCTGATGAAAACTGAGCCTGGTAACTTTGCTATCAATGGATGGGAATGATTAAACTAAGACTTCATCGGTCACTCTCAGAAGCTGGCTAGCAAGGTTACTGACAGTCCTCTCCTTTCCCCATACCCCCGTTCCCACCCTGCTAGCAGTGCATAAACATTTACCACATATTTGTAGATTTTGCTGATCACTGACAATGAATTTGCTACCCTAACCGAATCCCTGTGTTTGAATGCAGAGAACCTATCATGAGATTGCAATTTAACACACCATTTATGTCACCTAAACTAGCAGGCCAGAGCTTATGGCAATGTAAAATGATCCTAAATGTCTTCTTAAAACATCTAAAGTTAAAAGTCATTAGACTGCAAGAGCCATCATTAAAAAGGGCAATCTTCAAACATTAGTTAGGAAACAAATCCAGACGTCTTTCATTTAATCTGGTACCAGTCCCAAGGTAGATGAAATCAGGTCAAATATTTTGGAATTTTATGTTGACAAGAAATTTGGCATGACAACGTTTATTGTCATGGCAAGTTCTAGTTGCATTCTGGTAAGCATTTAATGGCTGCTCCTAACCACCCCTTCCCATACAACTTGACGTTACCCTTTTTAAAAGGAGAAGTATAAACAAATACATTAGATATAATTGCAGGTAGCAAAGTAAAAATGTAAATTTGTAATTACCCAGCCTTTTTGGAATCTGATGTTGATTACAACTGTTGCTTTTGTGTGCATTGTGGTTTTGTTTTTGTTTCCGTTGCTTTGTTTTTATACTGTGGCTTTTAAGTGTGCATTTTTTCCATGTCTAAATTTTTAAACAACATTCTTATAAACATCAGAACTGCCAGACAGAAAATACTCACAGGCCAATATTATATCTGTTTCTGTTTTCTACACACATTTAAAAACAGGCACTAGAAATAGATACTTTTGCTCTCTATCCCAGAAAATGTTTATTGTAACACAAAAGTATTCCAAGATGATGTCTTTTCCCTCACGTAAGACATCTCAGTTCATGATGTGACATCCTTACAACTCTGCCAATGACTCAAAACAAAGAATACCACTGCAAACACAAGCATATATACACACTTACTTTACACAACTACATTTCTAAACTTGCATTGATAATTTTAATGCATTTGAAGTCTTTTCTCAGGGCCAGAGCACAGTGCTTTTGTTAGGAGATAAATCTGTTTTGACTTCAGGCCTGTATTTCTTTATCATCTAATTCTGTGGTTCCATTGACAGAAAAACCCTTAGCCTGCTTCATGCAACCATCAGGTCATGATCTTGTCAGATTTCGTGAAACAAAAAAAAAAACTAAGTTTGTTCAGCACTTCAGAGGGAAATCACCAGCAACAAATAGGATTAAGCAGAAATATTCTGAACATACAAATGCATTTATATAAACATTTAATGTCCACTGTCTTCTCTTGATTCTCTTTACTCTTGACAGTTATGGTTAAGCATCTGTCATTAATGGTTAGGACCAGCATCCTTCATGCCAGCTCAAATTCAAACAGCATCACTGTAAAATATCTTTTTTTTTTTTTTGAGCTTTGCCTGATTATTTTTTTTTTTACCTTAGAGGCGGCGAGTGTGGGGATTAGGCTCGTCTCCCAAGCATCAAGTGATAAGATGAGGGGAAATGGCCTCAGGTTGCACCAGGGGAGGTTTAGGCTGGATTTTAGAAGAAATTCATACACTGAAAGGGCTGTGTGGCATTGGAATAGGCTGCCCAGGAAAGTGATTGAGCCACCATCCATGAAGACCTTCAAGAAATGTGCAGATGTAAAAGTTCATAGCATGGTTTAGTGGTGGATTTCTCAGTACTAGGTTAAAGGTTGGACCAGATGATCTTAGAGGTTCTTTCCAACCTGAATGATTCTAAGATTTAGGTGGATACCCTAAATATTGCTCTCATAGTATAAAACTGTACTTTATAGAACATAAAATATAAAAATATAAAAAGACATTTTACTTAATCCCCCTACAATATGTAAATAGGTAATCATTTTCAATATGAAAATGATCCCTGCTAGGACAGGAAATATGAAAATTTTCACTTCTTTCTGCCCATATGCAAACATATATGAGTAACCCCACTAGAGTCATCTCTAAAAGACAAGAGTTGTTGCTCATGAAATAAGATCAGCTATAAATACATATCATATTTATTTAGTTGTCTTATTAGATGTAGAATAAAGATTTTTTAAATATAAATTAATTTCAAACAGATCAAGCTATTAAGCAGATTTGATGATTTATATTGTTCATTTTTCAAGTTTGACTGGCCTTAGAAATCTAAGAGTTATACTAAAAAGACCTAACATTTCTTCTCTACACTTTTCCTGACAATTTAAGTTTCTCTACCATGTTATATTTATAGTTAACATTTTTACCATAAATTTAATGTTTCTTCCAACTTATTTAATATAAGCCTCAACATTTATGCCAAATACATAACTAGTTACAATAGTCTGTCCAAAGACATATAAAAACCACATGTTTTTCAATAAGGTTTTGGATAGTTTTTTTTTATATCTAGTGTCTCTAGATAAATCTAATTAGTTCATTTGCCTCAGGTGAAAAGTGTAATCTTTCTGATTCGTTAGACCCATCACTCCACTAAAAACTAGTTATAAATTAAATCCTATTTTAACTGGCTCTAGACATCTCAGATTTAGTTTTCATGTGTAGAAAGTGTGAACCTAATTTAAGGAGAAAGCTAACACTAACACATCATGAGAATGTTGCAACCCTATTATGTTAGAAGCTCAAAATGATGCAAAAAGGCAGACGCTAATATTCATTTTTACTATGTGTGGAATAGCTCATCCTTGGAAAGGCAATACATCTATGTTCTCTTCTTCCAATGAAGTAATTAATTTAAAGTCGTCACCTTTCGGCTTGAGCTCATCCCAGTTTTCACATCTAAGGGCTATACTTTTTTTTTGGTAAATGTAAATATTATGTATAGCTTTTTAAAATGCTTTTGCATTCCATGGCAAGACAAACTGTGCTCTAGAATGCTATTTTATGCAAATGAACATATTTGAGTAACCTTAGCCTGTCAATGAATGTTCATTTATTGTAATACTTACAACATTGTTTGAAATAATATTTGTTCCTCAAACATTAATCATGTTTGTACAGGACATGATATACATCTATATATACATAAATATACTTATAAGTTGCTTAGAGCAACCTTTATAAATTTACAGTTGGCTACAAATATATCTTTCGTAGCAAACCTAGTTCATAGAGAGGGACAGTACTAACGTGACATTGAGGTTGAAAGATTACATCAGTTTGTGCACCTTCTTCAGGGCTGATGTATGAAAGTGGAACACTTCAAAATGCTGCAATTTAAAATGACATTATAATATGTTCATACATAAAAATATATTTAATATTGAAAGAATTCAAAATTTTTGGTTTAATATACATATAGGCAGGATTGATGAAGAAGGGAATTCTACAAGAGGGAAATCTACAAACTAGGGCACGGTTCCTTTTCTTTAGTATTGTCCTAAACTAGATAATGACTGTAACTCCAAAGGCTCTTGATACTTCGGAAACTATGGAAACAGAAGTGAGAACAATTTTGTAAAAAGTAAAATGAGGATCACATTTTGGCCCTAGGAATTAGCTGTGACCACCAGGAAACAAAGCTCTGAAAATGTCTTCTCTCTTCTAAGGCAGATTCCCAGAACCACTCTATTTTTCTTCTCCCTTCAAAACTATGTTCTCAGAAGAATGTCACCACTTTATGGTGGCAACTTTGACATCACTGTCCAATGATTGTTACTCCCTTTCCCTAACTTTTCTCCAAAAGTGTAAGAAGAAGAGAATTTTTACCACCACAGACAGCTTATTTCAAATAAATGGACGACCAGTGCTGTTGCCAGCTTCCATTTTTGAAGCTGTCTTCCCTTCCATGCTATTACTATCAGTGTGGTATGGTGTCTTAGCACCATTTTTCAGCCAGCCTCCTTTACTCCATAAAGACACTTTATTATTTCCATCTCTCAAGTAACAGCTTAAAAAATATATCCAGCAGATCTTCTAGATCTAGATGATTTGCAAAACAGAAAATATCCCTTTAATTCAGAATGTTCTTGATGTTCTTCATCAAATCTCAATACCCTAACGTGATGACATCACAGCCCTCCCTTCTCCCTTGCAGCTGGGTGATAAAAAGTAAATATGGCAAATATGGCTATTCCCCTTCTACAGTGGCTTTTCTCTGTTTCCAGTTGTATTGTTTTCTACACTTCTCCAGGGCATACACATTTCATGAAATTAGCTTGCTTCTATTAGAAACTTCTATTGGCTAGATACAGACCTGTCGGTACACACTGGGACAGAAATCAAGGTCTGATCTGGTTCATGTGGAGTTCTTTTCCTGAGGAAACTGTGGCATGGGGAGTAAACTCAGAGCATATGCCAGTGTATCACCCAGATACCAGCCACCTATGACACAAGTAAATACACCCATGCACAATTAAAATCTCTAGCTGACACAAAACTAGAGTTCCTAGCACTCTAATACATGCAAAGCTTGGACTACAGTCCCAAGAAGAAGCAATGCCAAGCATATCCACGTCAGTCAATTTCCTAATCCAACTCACATAAGTTACTCACTAACCTTCCCTGCTCCCACTTACTTTATTCAAATTTTAAAATGGCCCAAAATTTTTAAGATTTTTTTCCAAAGCACTAGTGATTTTTCTTCGTTTGCCCTATTCGGCTTTATTTTGACTGAATTTCTTTGTTTGTTTGTTTATTTATTTAACTCTTTGTCTGCCTATTCAGCTAAAAATTGGAAAGTCAAAGTCTTCCCCTGCAACTTGCTCTCTGTGGATGAACCTATAAGGTCTCAGATAAGGAATAGAAAGATTAATGTTTATTCCTATTATGCTGGCCTATAAAGCTGCTAAAGGTGATCATGGAAAATAGGTTCCCTAAACTTCCCCAGGGGCTCTCTGGAGGGTTAGGACAATTGCCACTACTCTCCAAGAACGCATACCAGAACAATATAAACCATTTAATGAAGAATGGAATGGGAAAGAGAACAGAAGGGAAAGGCATGTCTTCTGTCAATTCAGCAGAAAAGCTACCAATATTGGTAAGTTACAAATAAGGATGGAGTAAAATAACTCATTTTTTTTCCTTTTTTTTTTTCCTTCTGCATCTTTGCATAAATAGTATTCACTATTAGGTTTAGTATAGCATCGCACATTTAAAGTGGGTATGAAATGTGACTTACACTTGGAAATCATTTGCCAGGTGAACAGCTTGGGTAAGCTGTGTGACAGACATTTTAACACATCTGAAAAAGTATAGCCAGCTCAGAAGTCATGTACACACAGTCACGGTTGATATACCCTTGGCACAGTAGGTTAAGTTGTACTCTGAGACGATTTCCAGTCCTAAAGTTCCTTAAAATGGTTCTCAAGTGATAAATACAAAAAATATAAAATGCAGGCATTTATACATATAATAAGTATTATTGCTCCAGTGAGAAAAAACCTAATTGGTCATAGTTTTTAGGGAGTTTTGTTTGTTTGTTTTAGTAGGTAGTATTGTTATACTACAAATCATTTAGGCTACTAAGATATCTTTGACATAATGGACAAAAACAAAATATAACACATATGAACTGAAGCCAGAAAAATTCAAATATGAAAGCAGAATGATTTTATAACTGGTAAAAATCCTCATGACTGAAACAATGTGCCAATGCATAATTAATGTTTTTTTGAACTTTTATTTCAGTCAAACACAAATTATTGAATGAAATATGAGTAAAACACAATGCCCTGTGACAGGCAGAAGATCAGATTAGCTGGAGAAAAAGAAAAGGCAGCAGAAAAGCAGCCCATTCTTTGTAATTAGCATTCTTGTATCTCAGAAGCATGCTCACATACATGGCATAGCAAACCTCTCAGTTTCAAGTCTTAGCAGCTAAAGCCTGTTAGAATTTCTTTAAAAATTCTCCAGCTGTTGTGCTCTCTAAACGTAATATGCTGTGGTGAAAGATACTTCCATCAGTTAAATGTTCTATATCATAAAATTCCAAGTCATATTCTATTATTGTCAATACAAAAAGAATCAAAACAAGCTTACTGAAGATAAAGCTACTCCAGTTTTATACTAGTGTTGCGTCACACAAGCAAGTAACTACTCTTACAAATTGTTCCACATGGAAGGTATTAAAAGGTACACTCTATCTAGCAGTGTTCCTTTTCATTCTAGAGGCAAATGAAATTGAATCAACTGGATTATAGGAATTACCTTGTAATTTACAAACTACTGTCATCTTTCTTTAGAACAGAGTAAGAGGGTAGTTAACATAGATTTTTCTTAAGGCACATGTTTACTCCACTGTAACCCATTAACGGGAATATATATTGTTCAGATACGAGAGAAGCTCAATGTTCTGTTTCTCCTTTTTCTTTAAATGTTAAACTATTTAAAAGCTATACTTCCTAATTTAGAGTCAAACAGCATTGCACAAGTGAAAAATAAATTACTTTTATTTCCCTATATGTTTGCATCTCTCAGCTTGGAACTCACCAGCTTTTCAAAATATTTAAAAAGACTCCCCAAAATGGTTAGCACTACATATCCTCATTTTGAATATAGAACTTCATTAAAATTCAAAGATTTTACCCCTTCTAGCTACCAGGAAGCTAACTTAACAACATTTCCTGGAATATACGTGAATTTCTAATTGAACCTTTAACTGCGAGCCAACTTTGATTTTATTATAGAAATCTACAAGAAACTACAGTGAAAAGACCGCTCAACAGGGTTCACTTCTAAGTTCTCTATCATGCTTCAGCAGGCTAATCCTATGTAGATGCATTTAAAAACCATGCTAAATCTGGAAGAATGTCTTTTTCTTATGTGAAGATAAGCCAAGAGTACAGAAGTTATACACATGCAGCCTACTGAGGGATTCCTGACCACCATTCATTACAAAATTTGTTATTCTGTATTTAACAGAAAAAAATTACTTTTATCTATATTACAGCTGGTATGGCAATAATATGAAATTAATCTAAGGTGTTTTATCGGTCCTAATATAGTCTTACAGTAGCATTTCCTACAAACACAGTTAGGAAAATGCAAAGGCATTGAATCTGACAAGTATCCATTTATTCTCACTCAACATCACACTTCTATCTTGATAGAAACCTTTTAATCAAGTTTACTGCCACATAACTATACATTTGACCTTGTCCTTGTAACTCAAGACAAAAAGGCAAGACAAAGAAACAACACACACATGCACACAAAATCAAGATAATTCTACAATATGCGCTCCCTGAAGAAGATACTATCAAGTACAATTTTTTGACCACTTCCTGACCTCTTTAACACATTTCTTTGAGCACCTAAAATTCTTGGTTATTTTAGAAGAACAATGTTTATTTCTCTAACATCCATAAAACAGAAAATTACTTATATGAAATAGAATCCTGATCACAACGATTAAGTAGGACGATTTTCATTAGATTTCAGCCAAACACATTGTAGAGTTGTGTGAGCAATTTGTTTACAATAAAATAAGAAATGACGCCAAATTCCATTAATCTTTGAGTAGAAGAGCTTTATGCTTACATATTTATACACTACATAAAACTAACTCTTCATTAATTTCATGGATATTATTTTTCATATTTATAGATGCTGAACTTTATCTCCCTATCTTCTTTACAACAGGAAGCATAGATTGTAACACTGATAAAGGCTGTTCTTACTAATTGCTCAATATTTTGGTAGATAAGTAAAGTCTAGTAAACTGTTAAACCCAGAGAGTTTAGTTAAAGCAATCCTCTAAATCCTTCTGACATTGGATGATAATTAGCATATACACTATGAAAGTAGAACCAATCTTCCTAAATAATATAGGCTCAGTTATACGGTTTACCGGGAATGCTAATCATATTCTTACCATTAACTCTAATTTGCCAAAAAAAAGCAAAAGCCTTTGTAAACATCCCCCTCACCTCCCACAAAAACAAAAACAAACAAACAAACAAAAAAAACAGGGATTACTATTATTGTACTAACTCAAGTGCAGCTTTTTCATGAGGCTTCCCATTATTAGAAATTATATTTTTTTTAAATATGCACAAAATCCAAGACTGAAATAACAGGTATATAAGGAACCATGATGCATTCCCAATTGAAAATGACTGAACAGAAATTCACATATGCAATTTCCTATGTTTCATATACACTATACACATTAAAAATCAATCCAACAATAACCAAAAAAAAAACCACATATCTATCTTGCTAGGTTTTGTGTCCTCCCCATTATTTAGTACTGCATATATCTACAATAGTGACATACAAAATACTTATGTTAAATGCTTTTCCTTTATCTGCTTCTGTAAAATATCTGCTACGCAACAAGCATGGTTTACCACAACTACAATGTGTCTATTATGTGAAGCCTGTACAAAAACCATGTGTTTTAAAATATTGTCCTGGTTTCAGCTAGGACAGAGTTAATTTTCCTCCTAGTAGCTGGTAGGGTGCTATGTTTTGGATTAGGATGAGAAGAGCGCTGATAACATGCTGATGTTTTAATTGTTGCAGAGCAGTGCTTACACCAAGCCAAGGACTTTTCAGCTTCTCGCTCTGTCCTGCCAGCGAGCAGGCTAGGGGTGCAGCAGGAGCTGGGAGGGGGCAGACCCAGGACATCTGACCCAAACTGGCCAAAGGGGTATTCCATACCATCTGACGTCATGCTGAACAATATATAGGGGTGGCTAGCCGGGGTGGGGGCGGGCGGCTGCTCGGGGATAGGCTGGGCATCGGTCAACGGGTGGTGAGCAATTGTATTGTGCATCACTTGTTTCATACACATTATTATTAGCCATATTATTATTATTATTATTATTATTATTTTCCTGTCTTAATAAACTGTCTATCTCAACTCACAGGCTTCACTTTCCCGTTTCTCTCCCCCATCCCAGAGAGGGAGGGGGGAGGGTGAGCGAACGGCTGTGTGGTGTATAGCTGCCAGCCAGGTTAAACCACAACAAATATGCATTTTACAGTTCAAAGCAATGCAATAATAATTGCCATATTGTACAGCAAGTAACGGTCATTTGAGTGCAATATCTTATCACTTTCAAATAACAGTAACAATATTTGTATATATTCTAGAAGAGGGAATTTTACATGGTTGTATTTAGTAATCTTGAAGGTCTTTTCCAACCTAGATGATTCTATGATTCCATATTTTTCTCATAATGCTGCTTACATCTTTCTATTTAGAATGAAGAATTCTATCTTCCTTAAAAAGAAGTAAATAGCATTTGGTGTCATTCAGTATGAAGAAACAAACAAACAAAACAAACACCAAACCTTCAAATAGCAATTCCAATTATCTTCTTAACTTGCATGAGCAGAATGCTACCTTCTATATTTACAGTGCCACAAAGCGTTTGCATCCACAGTTTCACACAATACCCTGTAATTTCTTAAGTTTTTCAAAGAAACCATGACACCCGTGGAAGGTGAAAAAGAGCTAGATATCTCAGAGAAAAATAAATATTTGGAAATAAGTAATTTATAACCTGGAAACAAAGGGGATGAATGAGATACCATACCTACAAAAATATTATGGCAAACAAAGCATTTTTGAAGATGCCATTTTTGTAATAGCATCTTTGTACAACAGTTTTCTTCCATTTTCTCAGTCCTCATGTCAAAGATGCCTCAAATAAACCAAAACTGATTTTTGAAGTTAAACAGGGGAAAAAAAAAAAAAAAGGAAATTAAAGAGAAAAAAAAAAAAAGATTTTCCTCACTGAGCTTGGGAACCCCTTTTGGATCCTTAAGAATTACCTATTCAAACCACTTTCTCTAAATGTATGGACTGGCCCCAATGGCACCTGAGAATGTACAACTTCAGTCAATTTACTTTTTTTTTTTCCTGGAATTACTGTATTTTCTAAACTTGTAGTTCTCCTATCCTGGAGAATCCTAGTATCCTAGTATGTATCCCACGTACCCCTGCATCCCAGTAGGGCTGAAAAACATTCTGATTCTTATTTTGATCACTGCTTAGAAATAGGTTGTGAAAGGTATTTCAGTTGCAATCAGACCAACATGACCTGATTCTAAACGCAGATTCAAAACATATAGGACACAAGAACTCCTACGGTACTTTCTCACATTTTTGCCTGTTTGCCTCTTCATCTACCTGTAGAAAAGCAAGGATCATATGAAAGATCCTTGAGATGAGATTTACAGTTTATCACTTATAAATCAGGCTTTTAATAAACCACAAGTTACATACACGACATTATAAGGAGTATCAAGAAAAAATGTTGCACAATCTCTCCATAAATTTATTGGTAGCAAGTAGAGGAAAGGAAACAAACAAATCAGTCAAAAAAGAAGCATGAGGTTCAGATTTGTCTAGTCTTGGAAAAATATAGGTCAAAAGTTCAGTGGAACAAAGTAAATATAGCTTATTGCAAAACAGAAAAGGGTAAAAAAAGGACCTTTCCACAGAAATAAACAAGCATGTTTTGGGGACTCAAAATAACAGTCTAAAATAATCATGCCTGAAAAGAAATACTTCAACTACATTTGTCAAGGGAAAGAATATTTATGGATTTGAAAGGTTACCATAGACAGTCAAACTAATATTCAGTAAACTTTAATACGAGATCTGACAGATGCTTCAAGGTAAAGGAAAAGGATCTGCCAGACTTTTCAATGCAAAACAGCTCAAATTTTGGATGTGAACTGAAATGTGATATTTAACAGACAAGGTAATGATACCAGAAAGTATCTTCTAAAGTACTTTCTCAGTTCACAAAAAAAAAAACAAAGTGACTGCTAGCTGGATACATTCTGGGATCTGACATCTCATTTACCTATTGATGGATCATTGGTGCATAAACTCTAATACACACATACAAACCATTTAAATATAAAATTTAACACATTTCTTGATACATACACCCTCTGATTTTGTATGGTTTGAACACATATCCAGTAACACCTTAGCAAACTTAAATATTGCAATAATACATTTTAATTAATATTTTAAGCACAAAAGAAGTAAAAACTGGAAATAATATCACTATGGCAATCATTTCTGTTAATATTCTAACAGCATTCCAATTATTTTTTCATGTTTATACTTCTATAATTTCATTAAGATATATTAAATGAGCAATTACTACAATCCATATTATAAATTTGACAACTCACAATGTTGTTTGCATTTTTATCTCCTCTAAAGTTTCTTTCTGCTTACTCAAAAATATCTCTTTCACAGAGAAAGTGCTATAGCAAAATCAGTGCCAAATGCAATAACCAGTAATAAATAATGCCTTGAAAGTGTATCCAAATCTAATTATACTTTTTACATACACATACTCTCACCCTCTAACGATAGTGCATAAAGTGCCATCTGTCTTTTGCCACAGTGTGAAACAATGCTTCACTAATATTTATAATTTCTTAAATATGTTAAGAACAATTAGGATTCTGCTATTGCCACAGAGAAAGCAAAGGGAAAATTTTGAGAGAGACAGTAGACATCACAACAAATAAATCACTGCAATGGACAAAAAACATCAATTGCATACTCAGTAAAAATGTCAGAGTGGACCTTTTCTGGTTACTATCTCATAACTGAATGAATGAGAATTCAGGAACATCCAGTGTTTGGGATGAACTAAGAGCCAAAACTCTATATAGACCATTTATTTTGCAGCTGCTATAGAAATAAAAGTCCATAGCAAATTCCAGCAGCAGCCTACGGAATGAACAAGAGGATCTGAATATGAGAGAAAATCATCCATGAAAAAACAGCTAGGTGATCTTACAGTTCTTTACTTATAAAAATGACTTACATAGCTAGAATTACCTAATCACAAATATAAGTCCTTAGGAACAATGTGGTTATAGGTCCAAAGGCAGACGTATGTGGTGCAAACTTGTCTACTTACGAAAGTATAGCCCTACTTGTATTAGGATTATTAAAATAATATGTGAAGGAGCCCTATAGTGGAGAGAAAAAAATAAATTAGATCGAACTGATAAATGTGGTTTATTTCCTCCTGTTGGAAACTAATATGCCTCCTGTTATCTTAAGAACATAATTGTTGTAATTAATGTTTCTGAGCTATTTATGTGGTTGGATTGCCCTGTCAGGCCCTAAGAATTTCAATTCCAATTCCTTACTCTGCCTAAGAGACTAAACACACACCTTACAGGAAATTGCTTGCACCCATAAGCAACAAGTTATTCTAAGCAATTGCTTTTAGCAAATCTTGTTGATGTTCCTGTAATTTGAATGTATCTGTAATGTTTAGAGTCGTGTAATAGATTTAAGTAATTATTTAGACAGGTTAAAAACATGAAAGACTTTAATAAATCACATATTTGAATTGAACTCCACTTCTTGTGAAATGACCCAAATATTAAGTTGTAAAGTTTGACTTTTTCTTGTTTTCTGGCACAATATGTACTTTCACAGCTCACAGCAATTGAAACAGTATGAATAGGGCAGACTGGTAGGGACCTTCCCTCTGTCCTCTCCTCACCCCGTTATTTTCTGTCCTAAGCAGACTTATGCCTCTGTTTCATGACTATTACGTATTCTCTGTGTGTTTATGACTGATAATATGCTAAGGGGTAAAATGAGAATTCTCTGTAAGCATGACAAAGTAGGAAAGGCATATGATGACATAGATAAAGAGCATCTCATACACTCAAACCTAATAGCAAGGGCATTGACTGCAAAGAAACTACTGCTGGTGCTGGTTTATTTACTATTTTGTTTCAGAAAGGTTATTTTATAGATCACTCAATGTTTTGTCACAGACATCTAGGAAAGGGTTTATACTTAGGCCTCTCACATTAGCCCTGTTGCTGAATAGTAGACTAGAAGGAGAGGAAATTCCAGTGTGGTTATACTGTGCCATTTCAATTCAGCAAGGTGCAAGACATGCCTGTTATATCACCAGTGAACTTAAGAGGGACAGAGAGAAGACCAGAGCATATCTAGCCAGGTAACCATGACAACTACACCCATTCTTCTACACAGTTTTTTTCAGAATATTTGTATTAAATTGGCTACTAATTGACAAAATTCTGTATACATATAAATACTTGAGATCTGCCAGACATGACAGAAGGAATGTGTTTCTCGGTAATAGAGCTTATTGTTAATTTGTTATTACAACTACAGACTATTAGAACAAGCAATATGCATATCCCAGACATTTTTAATTAGGTAAGAAAATTTAATCTGTTTATATGCAAATGCAATCCTGCATGCTATGGCATCCAAAAATATACAGATGTACAGGTTTACAAATGGAGTGACTTATTTGTGGTTATGGTAGCATAGCAATATTAAAACACCTGCTGCATGAAGGATGATGTAACCTAAAATTCACAAGCAGCCTTACTGCAAGCAATTGCAAACTGCTTTTGTTATTAATTTTAAATGGGCTATCATGTTTAGTTTGCACAGATTTTTAATTGCACACATACCATGCCCCACAAAATTCCATGTGGGCCATAGGTCCTTGAAGCATTGCTACTTCTGAACTGTTTCAAAACAACATGTTAGTTTATTAGTGGAATCAAGCTGTTCTGAGTTTCAAAAGGGCACAGGAAAATGCATAACACTTAGCAGACTGCAGTACTGCAGAAGAGCACCTACTGAGAAAGCTAATAATAATTGAACATTCTTTTTGACAAAGGAAAAAAGGATAAAACAGTCGAATCCTTAATGTTCTACATATGCCAAACCATCCCCACTAGCTTAAGTATAGCTGCAAATGAGAAAAAGCTAGCAAAAACAAACAAAAAAAGCATCTCTGGTTGGCAGTTTACATTTTCAAATATGCATGCCATTTACATGGGGACTATTTTCTTTCAATATTTGATCTGTAATTTTCTTTTTTTCTGAAGATGGAGACTTTAAACAAACTAATCTGAAGCTGGAGCACGATATGCTTGAACATACAGCATGCAGATTATACTGAAAAATAGCTTTACTACACAATCAAAATTTATTAGGTAGATAACTCAAGATGATTTTTAAGATATTCCTGTGGTTTTGTTTTATGTTGGAAAGATATTAATTCTGCAAATAAATATGTATAAATATATAAATATGTAAATATTGTATAGCAATTATACCTTTAGAAGTACATGAATTATACCCTTAAAGGTATATTAACCATATTATTCTATTAATTCAGATTAAATCCTAACATCTACCATTGCACTCAGTTCTTATGATCTTTTTTAAAATTTCACACAAAGAAATGTAAACCTATATTTTAAATTGTCACCAACCTGAGTGCTATTTTCCTCTTAATAGCCTTTAACAGCTGCTAGAACAAAGAAAATTTTTCATTGTCTTCCTTACATGAATGCCCTCAGAGTGCTGCCGCAGATGTTCAGTTCTCAGAGACTGATTTCAAGCCTGACGGTTCAGAAGGACCATATATGTAAATATCATTACCTTTCCAATGTGTTGCTTTGTCAATGAACCCACTTGGAAGCAGTTTCTAAAGACAATGGGAAGCACACTAAACTGTCAAGAAGGCTTAGCATGAAGACTACAATTATAAATTCTTAGACTATGAAATGTCCCTTGTCATTAAAAGCCTGGTTGAAAGATAAATAAGCTTTAAAAAAGATAATTAAAGCAGGCTTTGCCAAAATGAATGCCTGGCCTAACCATTAAGCCATTACAAAAAGCTTAGGCCAATTTGCAAGCAGTGCATCTTTTTGATGCTGTGCCTTCCAACTACAAAGAAATTCAAAAACTTGGCAATGGCATAAACATGTAAATGCAGTTCATAAGAATAATGCAATACAAAGCATAATCTTTTGGTAAAAGTAATGCTCAAGGCAAACAGATTAAGACAAGAGCACATGAAAAATTCCTGTGTTGCACTTTCTGCATCTGTAGACCTCAGTTCTGAGAGATATCGCCAATAGCAGGAACAATAAAAACTGTTGCTCAAGTGCCAGCTCTGTGCTGCGACTTAGTGCTGGAGAGAGAGAGAGAGACAGAGATTCTGGAAGAGGAAAAGGTGGATTTGCAGCTGCAGCGCATATCTTAGTTATTGCACTAACTGCACCAACTTGACATTCTCAGCTCTTCTTCAGAGAAGGTGCTGGATCAAACTCCTGTGGGTGGCTGAGCTGCTCTAGCAAAAACTGAGCCAAGCATCCTCCACATTGCCCACATGCAACACAGCAAAGAGCACTACACAAGGGCAATTGTCTAAGGGTAATTCTGTTTAAGAAGCTGCTATGGACTGTGTACTCAAAACAATTTCCTCCACCTTGAAAGGAAATTTTGACAAGTGTACGAGGTGTCAGAGCATTTGGTCAGACTGTGAAACAACTATATATTAAAGACTAATATTTACAGATGATTTCACCACTTTTTTTTTTTCCTAAGAATATCTAAAGAGATGTCTCATACAAGAGATCAGCTGCATCCTACTTTCAGTCAGCAGCCACTTGGTCTCTGTTTACTTTTGGATCCCATGAGAAAACAAATAAATGAGGAGCTCTTCTCTTGGAAGACAGAAATATGCTTTGGAAAGAACTGGAAATTCCTATCAGTGAACAAAGAGGCAATCTCTATCACTACTTCTGTGCTGCAGACATTTTTCTGATTATTTTTTTCTCCTGGTGTAAAGCAACAAAAAGAGGATTTGTCATAAGGATTTCTGTAGCAATGGTTTTCATTGCAAGCAGTAAATGCACTTCTTTTTTAACTGCATCTGCAGTGAACTACAGGAGAAAAAAAAATCTTGAACAAATTACAGTATCATTAGTAGGAAGAGCATTATGAGCAATGTTGGTAGGAATGTTGAAAGGAATATACGAAAACTATTTTAGAAAGAAAAAGCTAAATGTTTATATATATATATATATGTATTTATATGATGCATATTTTTGAGTACCTGAAGACTGTATTGAATGTTAGATGTGTATAACAAGGTAGCTGTTGCTAGTATGTTTTAAAATAATATTTTCTACTGATTGACAGCAAGACAAAAATTTTTGGTTTACATGTTTTTATCATTAGAGACCTTCTATAGCTTTATTCAGCTATAGATGACCTCACATTTGTTTTGGTTTCAAGTCCATTTAGTTTTTCTCTAGGAGCCCACTATTTTCTGTTACCCCAAAATAGTAAGAGTAGCTACAGGGATTCTCAGCTTTCAGATGCACTCCCTCAGCCTTTGATGCCTCTGGTGAAATGCAAGCCATTCCTGCAAGTGGTTTGCATTCTACTAAAGGTGTGCAGCCTGCAATTGAGAAATCCTATATTTAACACTGAACTACATCTCAGAAATATCAGTCATTCTACTCTGATGAGTCATAAGAAAAATTCATTTTTTATGAAAAACTGCAGTAACAATACCTGTGCAAAAGAAAACTGCTTAGGATAAAGCTAAGCCTCCATCAGTTCCTCTTTGAAGTAAGTTCAGAAAATGACTATTACCACTATATAATTTAGATGACACTTTGCCACCTTCTATCTCTATTTAGCCATTTTCAGCTGATACTTTCCCCAGTTGTAAAAGTTATAGATGTCTAGTACAAATGAAAGGTTGTGACGGAAGATGATGTTTTGCGTAAAGATTAGAAGCAGTCAGTTGATTTAAAGCTGAGGGGGAAGCTTGTTGTTCCTAGGATGCGTACATTGTAAGGCTGTATTTTCTGTATTGAAGACAAAAATTATATTATTTGGCAATGCTCTTTCAGGGAAGGGTCATTTCATATCCTACTTTAAGTCTACTTTAGAAAGTAAACATAATGATCTCCTAAACATTGTTAACCATGCGAAACTTGAGTTAGTACATTTTACTACAAATGCATAAGGTTATAGTAAGACTAAGATATAACTGTATGGTAGCACAGTGACAGCAAAAAATGAAAACTGAAAGATAAGATATAGTAACTTGATGCAGCCATATACCAATATACTGCAGATTACTCCAAGTACCTATGAGACCCAGTGTTCTGTATTGATTTTATCCATGTAAATTATTCTGCAGTGAAAAAGGGAACTGAGTTGGAGCAGATCACCTGGCTCCTCTCGGCTAGTGAAGAGACTGATCATCTACCTCCATATTTAAAAATTATGTATCAAATTCATAAGTCAGTTTCACACAACAAGTGACAAAACCAAATGAACAAATGACTTATCAGTAACAATAACAAAAAAAAAAAACAGTGAATTTTCTTTGAATTTACTGCCTACCACCCTCAATTCACATCATCGGTGATTTGGTTGGCATTGAGAAATCCACTCATTTATTCTCTTTTCAGTTACTTTCAATTACGGATTCTACCAGTTTTGCATGTCTGGTTCCTAACTTCGCAAAGCCTAAATATCTCATAAGCAGAGGTGTTTAGTTTAGATAACAGATAATTAAATTCATAAACATTTACAAGCTTCCCCTTTTCAGCAGAGATTTGGAAATCACCTCCAATATGACCCTGGTTCTTGCATCACTTTAGATACATCTTTTATGATTAATTTCCCCTAACATTATGAAATCTGCTAATTCTCACCTCTACTGCATTGTCTATATTTATCACCTTAACTTAATTTCAATTTAAATCCTTCTTCTGTAAACTTCTTTTGATGCATTGTAAGAGTTTAATGTCACCTATGTCCATGTTTTTGTACAAGAAAATTTAAATTAAAAAGCAGTTGTAGGAGAAGAACACAAGGAAATACTCTTGAAACCTCAAAAGCAGTGAATGCTAACTAGTGATTCAACTGTGGCTGTTCCTACCCAGATTCAAGACTGCACTTCTCTTTGCTGAACTTCACGATGTTCCTATCAGACAGAATCATCTAGGTTGGAAGAGACCTCCAAGCTCACTGAGTCCAACCTCTGACCTCAAACTAACAAGTCCTCCACTAAACAATACCACTAAGCTCTAAATCTAAACGTCTTTTAAAGACCACTTCTCCAGCCTGTCAAGGTCCCTCCTGATGGCAGCAAGGCCCTCTGGTGTAGCAGTCACTCCTCCCACCTGAAAACTTGCTGAGGGTACACTCTGTCCCATCATCCAGATCATTAATGAAAATGTTAAACAGAGCTGGACCTAGTATTGACCACTGGGGCACATTGGTATTTACTGCCTCTGACTATACTTTGCACCACTGATCATCACTCTCTGGGCCCAGTGGTTCAGACAGTTTTAAATTCACCTCACTGTTGGCTTATTCAGTCCATACTTCACCTTCTCTGAACACAGGGTCAAATGCCTCACTGAAGCTGAGGCAGACAATATCTACTACTCTCCCCTCCAACCACCAGGCCAGTCATTAAAGACCTTCAGAAGGATTTTAAAAGAAAGGACGAAAAAGTCCTTAAGAAAGAGAAAGTCCTCTTTCTAAGGACTTTGTCTTAATTCTAGCTCTCTTTATGCCAGTAATAAGAAAAAAAAAAAAAAAAACTACTGTTCAACATGACTAGTGTTCCCTTTAAACATACTACAGAAAAGAACTGAATCTATACTGTCCTCATATAATTCTTCATATTTTTTGTTGTTTTTGTTTACTGATTTAGCTTATTTTTTCCCCTTGGCTTCAAAAATCCTATATTTAATATTTCCAGACTTCTTTTCAATCCCTTGTTCCTCCATTCATCAAACAATGACTTGTCTTTTGCTTTTTTCTGAAAATTTTATCACTATGGCAATAGCGCTATCTGTATCATAAGTATTACTGGAAAAGATCAGTTCATTTGTCACTTTATTTTCTTTGTGAACGTTTTCTGTCTCTTTTTGAAAGGAGACTAACCATAGAATTATAGATGTAGGCCTTCTGCATCATTCTCTTCCACTTCTATTCCTTTTCCTATTTTAAACTCACATTGTATTGCCAAATATTGACAAAACAACATTTTAGAAGATCTAATTTTGTCTAAGAGCTACATAACCACAGAAGACATTTTACTATCTTTAGTTAGTTTTAATTGTAGCTGTTAAAAAAAAAAAAAAAAATCGACTACACGTCACAAAGCTAAGTACATCATCAATCTGAGCCGGTTAAAAAAAAAAAAAAAAAAGTAGTTAAAAATTCACACAATCTATTTAGCGAAACCCAATGTGGTAGTGAATCTGGTAAATTAAAAAGACAAAGCATATCCATCAACAGGGCTCTGACTTGTGAGTAAAAAAGTGGATTTTTGTAATACTCCCCACCACTAAGCTACCGTATGATCAGGGAGAATGACTTCAGTTTTCTGAGCTTCTGCGTTCTGTCTCTCTCTTGTCTATACAGATTGTAAATTCTTGGGATTGCTTCATATCAGAGATGGGATATTAACCTCTGAATCATTATTTAGAATGATAGAATGATCATTTTTTAGAGGTGTATTTAACATTTTGTTAAATACATTCACACTGGACTAACTCAAATTAAATAATTCTTTTATTAATAATTAAATTAGCTTTTGATTATTTTTTAAAACTAGATAAAATGCATTAAAATGAAATTATAATTGCCAAGAAAGCAGAGAGATCTTCACCTGCAAGCTCTTCCCAATTTCCTTAAAACTAAATCTTTGTTAAAACACCACCTGATGTAGGTTAAAAAGAATTTTCCCCAATAGCTTTCCCTGTGACTAATACACTTATCTAACATAAAGCTTGATAATTTAAATACGCTCCAGATTAAATATTAAAAACATAAATAGGACAGTTCTGTAACTAAAGCTTTATTTGCAAATGTGAAGAAAAAGAAGATATTGGTTTAGAAACAAACAAATAAAAAACTTAGTCTATTCGGTGTGCACATTTCTAATCGCAAACTTCTATTCCTCTGGAACACTTAAAATCCCCAAAGTAATCCAGAAACTGTTTATAATAAGTTATGAGATGACAATTTGAAATTAGCAGGTATTTTTTGAAAAATCTATTCTAGATTTCACTGTAAATGACCAAACAAGTATCTACAACTAGCACTTAAAAGTTTATTCCATAAGTGGAATGGAGTGGTGTGAATTTCAGCAACTGCCTGCTGTGACATCAGCACTGTTAATATTATTGGATACTTCTAAAAGACAACATTTAACAAATATTGTGCCTTTACAATAGTGATGTTCAGAGACGTGGCAGGGGAGAGAGATAAGCTTTAAATTCATTAAAATGTGTCAAAAATCAACAAAGGAGAAATTTTATATATGCCAGGAATAAGCATTTGACTTTACAGTTTTTACAGGTATATGACCTGGCATAAAAAAATATACATTTAAAAAATAAATAAAGATATAAGTTTTTACAAACAGATAATGAAGTTATCCATAAGAACAAACATACCTGTGTTTGCTCTATCAACAGTTTGTGGTGTCTCTGTTGACAATTTCTGAAGGGCCTGTTCACCATCTGTCTTCTCTGGTGAGCTGTTATGCTGAGACTGCTGTTGGTCTGCATCTTCAGCAACAAATGAAATTACACCTAAAACAAATAGATAACAGATGTTATATTAGCTGGGGCTAATAGAGCATTAGCTCTATAAAATAGACTGCTAGACACCTATGAGTATTTCCTCATTTCAAAACTAATAAAACACAAAGTAAAATTTCTACTCCAGGTGTCAGCCATCCAATTCTAATTTAAGGTAATAAAAAAATGTCTTAAGTGAGTCCAAGGAAATTAACTATTTTTCTTCCCACAGTGTTTTTCCACTTACTTATCTCAACCAAAAATCAGTAATAAGAAATACACTTTTCAAAGACGACCATATATGGCAGACAATAATAACATTTTTTTTTTCCAGCACAAATTTCTATGCATAGACTTGATTGTTTCTGTGTTGTTTTTGTTTATTTGTTTGTTTTTAAATCACCGTGTCATTCTGCTGCTATAAGATAACAAATGTAATACTTAAAATATCCTGTCATACATTTCTGTGTTGTTTGTAAGGTGAAATCAAGTATTTATAGTAGACAAAATACACAGAGATTGTAAAAATGGGATTTTTAAGTTGCAGTGAAAAGCCTCTTCAGTTAAAAACATAATTTCTTCTTGATAGTATAAAATATATTATAAAATCCAGTATGTACCTGGTTCCTTTAAACAACACTAATATCATTTGGGAACATTTCAAACACTAGTTTCGAATAAGCAGGTTTTTTGTTATATTGCATGCCTCTGACACAGACTTTTAAATCAACACAACCGCTTGGAAATGCTGGATATCAATATTATTCTTATCTAAATGACTGTCCCTCAGTATTTCAGTACATTCTGCAGAATTTCAAAGATTAAATAAATATATTTCGCAGGTTTAATTCTTGCCTTATATGTATGACGAAAAACTAACTTGAGGAAGTGACTTATTTTATGATATTATACAGTATGAAATTTTCCCGTTCAAGATCCTTAGAATTCATGTGAAAGGATCTCTCAAAGGGAATTTATGCAGCTGTATCATATTAAGGGTTTGGCAAATTTATTCATAGTGGAGTTTTTTTTAATTTGAAAGGAAGAATTAATATAATTTTACATAAGTCCCAGAACAATCTGATTTAAGAATACCTACATTTAATGGCATTTTTTCCTTCTCCGGCTTTGAAAGGGATAGGTGAGTGGTAACAGATGATGTGCTGTGCTCCCTGACTACTTGTATTTACCACCTTAATAGGAAGAATACCTAAAGTTAAATCAAGGAGCTGTTGCATTTTCACTTTTTCTTTCTGAGGTCATTTTCTACAATATGCTCCTCCTCACTGTATATAAGTATGGAGGAGCTTCATAATATGTTTGCCAAAAGAGTATTAATGCATTTGAGGAGCAGAAATAGTAGCTGGGTATACCCTACCCATCTGCAGGTACATATAAAAGGAAGGCACTGACATACATCCTGAGCCTCAAGAAGATGGGAGAAGTCAGAAGGGAAGAAGAGAAGCCCCAGACCAAGCCAAGCAAGGTTTGCATGGGACCTAGAAAAGGGAGCAGCAGTGAGGAGGAGATAGAGCACCTGGCTCAGGAAGCCACCGTGACATTAGTACCAGCAACTGATCAGGATTCCTGTATATTCACCAGTATAAACCAGGGTCATTTACACTTCATCTCAAGAAAGATCATTTTTTATAAAATGGCCTCATAGCTACAGTCCTGTTAATGGTATGCTAGAAGGATGTCACTCTTGAAAGAAAAAAAAAAGAAAAAAAAGGGGGGGCACAAATAAAACATAACAAAGTCAAAATAAAACATAACAAAAATAAAAATAAAACAAAGTCAAATGCTACTAGGGATACACAATACTGTTTTAGAAGAGCAACATTTGTTCACGATGGGCTCAATGGTAGCTACATCAGGTGACAATTTTGACATGACAAACACAAAGATACTGAGAAATATTACACCGAATTTTTACAAGGAGGCATGATTTATGATCTGCAGATTGCTGGAGAGGAGAGGAGTAGAAATGAGCAAAGAGAAGGAGAGAGGAGGAGAGGAGCAAAGAAAGGAAAGAGAAGAGAGGGAAGAGAGATTAAAGTAGGTATTTACTTAAATACAGAGAAAAGAACAGTATAATATTAAATTAAATATTAGATTTCCAGATTTTGTTTCCTTTTTAAATAAAATCTATGCTATCTGAAGAAGAAGAAAGAATAAGAAAGAAGAAAGAGAGAAGAGAGAAGAGATAAGCACATCCAAACAACCAAAAATATTTTAATAGAAAATTTCTCTAAATTCCTAAAAATTGATGACAGTAGCAAAGTCAGAAGTGGTATTTGAATAAGCTGGACCGTGACTGCCATTTCAAGAAACTATTGATTTTTTTTTTTTAAAGTCTTCAGAGGGAAGGTACGTGTATAAATACAATTTTAAAAAATCATTAGGGAAATCTCAGATGAATAAAGTCTGGAGAAAATGGTCAAGGTATGTAAGTATTGATGGAAGAGAACATATTTTGATGGCATTATACCTAATGGAAAAATAGGAAAGCATTGTCCTAGGAAAAATACTGACCAATTCTAATTTTAGAATAATCTAATTTTATGTCTTAATATGTTAACCAAGTATAATTTTGATTTAATTCCTCACAATATTAGAGAGAAAAAAAAGGCAAGAAAATCTAATTTTATCATTAATTTTAAATAATATCCTAATGTATTTGACATGTCAACAATTATAATCAATCGAGCAAAATAAAATCAAAATTATAGCAGTTAAGTTGATTAAAACATTTGAGTTAATGTTTTTGTTGATTAAACATTTCAGTTAACATTTGAGTAAATGCTGAAATGCACAAAAGTCATAAATCCTAAAAACTCCTTACAGTAGAGAATATTCTGTTTCACTTCATTTTAAAATTTAACCATTTTTTTCTTAAAGTCATTGCTTCCAGTGACAGTGGAAGGCTTTCTTTACCAATTGTCTGTATTTCAGAATACTACACTGTGTTTGAGAGAGAGGGACAGAGCATGAGTAGTCACAGCTTAAAGGTTTTTATTTCATCAGTAAGCATGGATATATTAAAACAAACAAATATTTGAAGTTCTGCACCAAACGTGATCTCAAAAGCATTGAAATAATTGACTGAAGAATTCTGAATAATTATTTGTGGCAAATCTTGGAATGCTTAAAAAGTTCCAGAACTGTAAATTACTAATGCTAAAGAATATTTCAAGAGGTAGTGGGAGAACTATAGTAACTGCTTAACTTGAATTGCTAAACTACTCTGTTGATAATCCAGCAATTGCATAATCAAAAAATCAGTAAAGAATTGTGTTATAATTGCTGACACTCAGCTTGTTTTCCTTGTGGAAAACAGTTCTCAAACAAACAGAATTAATAACATTGAGGTTAAAGTCTTGATCAATAAAGGTAACTGGTTTGATGTAATTTATTCAAGGAACTTAATGCAAGGTACTCAAATCTGTCAAAGCACTTCAATAAAAGTAATAATTTTCACTGCAGATGGCACACATTTTTAAACTGAGTTTATCTGCTAATTTTAAAATATTCATAAATTGTCCATCATTTTCATGGGCACTAAAGTATCTATTACTGGCTCAAATTTATTTTTTTTCTACAGACTTCAGGTTGGCTGCCAAAAATTCCTACAAGTACCAAAAATTCTTATATTTCTCCATTTTGACATTTCCACTTAACTACCCTATCAGGTGAAAATTCAGCTTTGGGGAACAAATATGACTTCCCAGACTTGCACAGTATGAAGCAGTTTGACTTCCATCCCACCTGAAGCCATAAACTAAAGCACTTCCTAACTGGTGTTACCTTAGATAGGACATCTCGTAGTTAGGTTTATATCACATCTAACATCGGACAGCAAAATCATCTTCTGCCTGTCAAACCCACAACAGTGGCCTTTCTTTCCTCCACCTCTCTTCCTTCCTACATCTGCTGAATGATTAGAGTACATTTACAAATCTCTGTGACGTCACTGAAAGTGTCCCTGCTCCAGGAGAAGAATGAACTTGATATCCTAAAGCAGTGATTAAAGCAAGCATTGAGCCAGGGAGTGGATGGTAGATAACTAGGCTCTGTGTTTTTTCAAAGAGTAACCAGCCTTCTATCAAGTTATTTGAAGGCATAAAATATATGAATAGTTTTCTGGGGAAAAAAAAAAAAAAGAGCATATGTGACTATCCAGCTTTTGAGCCATTCCGTCAGGTTAGGGAGACTGACTGTTCTCTTTCTTTCTCAGTTAACATGTAATACTTCCATGTATAATGGAAACCATTGTAATAGAAGTTAGGAATGACAGAACATAGGAGATGACAGTCCAAATGTGCCATCTCTTTCCCTTTGAAGGTATGGCTTTTAATACCTGGCATAAAAGTGCTGTATGATAGATCCCTCGGAACACCTACTGAAACTTTCAGCATTTATAAAAGAATTGTTGATTTGATAAGTGAGAAGGAGATAATCTTTAAATCTTTAAAGCCTGAAGAAAAATTGTAAGTTAAAATATAGTGTACCCTTATGTTCTGATGAACAGTTTTGATGGTCACAAATTCTATTGAAAGCTGACTCCTACTCAGAGAAAATGAATTTTGTCTCAGGGCTACAGACTTAGCAAGAAGATACTGAACTTTTCCTGTGACACTAGACCAAGCTTTGCTGCAAGTATTAATTTATTTTCACAAATCACCTGCAAATTGAGATGGTATTATTACCTATGTCTTACACATCAGATACTAAAACCAAAATGGCCAAAATAATAAACTAGGTTGGCATCCTCACAGACAATACTTAATGACTGTTTAATGCTGAGAAAACAGCTGTCATTAATCTCAACTGTCTAAGAAGGTAGCAGAATCAAGTATTTTCAGTTAGGGACCCACAAAATCAAAGTTATGCACTGAGCATTTTGTATTGAGAGATTTGTCCAACATGAGGAATCCTTTTGTTTAAGAGGTAGTTCAAATCCAGGTTTCCTGAGCAATATTCAGTTTCTTTAAGGAAAAGATGGTCTCCTTGGTTTCCATAATTCCCTTCCTCATACACTACAAAACTTTGCTCTGCTATGAGTCACCACAATACCTGTTCTACAAGGGAGAAAAAGACTGATTGTATAGCCACATTCTCATAATAGTGCTTTTAAGATTTTGTAGGATTTTAGAACTGTAGAATTATTAATAAGCACTTGAAAATTATGAAGTCTGAATTATTAAAATAAATACTAATTTTTAAATAATCTTTACAAGACAAAACATTAAACACAACATACCGATGTTAGTTAAAACAAGCAAGAGTCTTGCTACTGTTTCATAAGAATACCAGCATAAACATAGACTGATGCAAATTATTTGCAATTAATTTTAGACATGCCTAGCCTTTATACATTTAAAGTACCAAGTAAAGAATTGTAGTTCACTACATTCTGTGTGTTTACTCTTGCCTTGTGGGTAACAAATCAGAATTTAATCAAGGCAAATAATCAAATTCTGGCCTCTGCCCTTAAATCTTTGGTTCTAGCAGTACTAGGAGAACTACAGCTATTCAACATTTTTTGGAAAATTTAGTTTATACCCAAGCACTTGGTGATAATTCAAACACATGAATTGCTATCAAGACAATTTCCATGGGATCAATTAAATACATGAAGTTGGACGTAATGTTAGCATTTTTGAAGTACTAACCACATTTTTAGCAGTAATATACCTTTACAACTAAAAAATATGAGCCAGCTTAAAAAACAATGTCACCTATAATTATAATATTACTTCCAGAAGAAAGCTTATGTTGAACAGAAAACATTAAATGTAAACAGACTTCGTCTGTTAATTTACAGGGATGTTGGAGTTCTACATTGTACCTTGAAAGATTCCTCGTCTCCATGGAGATACACTCAAAGTGTAAGCGACCGTGTCATCTGGTTCCACAGTAAGAATTGGTGCACCACCCACCATTGAAAGATCTGAAGATACCTGTGAAGAGAATTCACAAAAAGGAAAAATAATCAAAAGAAAGTTACCGTTTGCAAGAACACTACAGATAACAATATCCATTCTACTTTCTTTGAAATGTAGCATACAATATTAAATTTGCTATTGGTAAGTCCTACCCTTTATGTACATGAAACAAGCACATACTATAAGAGTAGAGGTAACATATACTGATCATATCAAGTATAAATTTTGAAGTCACTTGTCAACTTAAGTAGAAGTAACTCAGACTATGGAACTACTTGCATATGAGTAGAGTTGCACAGTCATGCCATAAATATTTTATGTATGTTTTCTTTAGAAGTATAACAATGAAATCAACAGTTGTCATCTATCTAGATACAGCAAAGCAAAATTTGAAGTGTTTTAACATCAATTGCTACACCTTGTGATATGAAACCATACTTTTTTGATATGTCATATTTTGCCAAATACACAATGGTGTGCATAGCAAATATTTGAACAGTAAAATGACAAGTGCAATTTTATTATGCTGAACTTCAGATTTTGTACCCTGTAATGATTACAGGAATATAGACTGTGAGTATTTTTAATTGCATCTCATTTCTTCATCATTCCTATAAGTTTGCTACAGACAGACTCTATGATCATCTGCTCATGGAACAGACATTTAAGTATGAGGCATTACAAACCATACCTGATGATTATCTGCCTAAATTACTGGCTGTACAGAATGCCAGCAGATGGATTGCATGAATGCTTCTGCTTACATACCCTATTCTGTTACTTCTGGCACTGGATGGAGCAAACTGGTGCTTAGTGACAATGTTCTAAATTGATACTGCAATTTCTGCAGTGAACATCTGACTGCAAGCAAGGATATTCCACTTCGGGCATAGAATCCTTTAAAAAATATTTTCAGGATATCAAGTAGTACTGTAGCACGCTATAATTTCTAACTACATTAAATAGAAAAATTGGTCCTGTGTTGTTTATGTGAGTTTTGAGTGAAAGCATGAGCCATGTCTGAAAGGCTCAATTTTTTTTTTCCAGCTTATTTGTTAATTTCACTAATGATGACAGCTAGCCTGTCAAGTATCCAAGTGGAAGACCTGAATCCAAAGATCTTCATTGCAACAGTAAAACCATTAGATGCATGGACCATTTTTTTTCCTTCTCAAAGTTCCCTTTTTTTTTTTTTTTAATATGTTTTTGTTCATATTTTCTGGAGGAAAAAAAGAAGAAATTTTATCTTGTCTTCTGTAGTGCTTTTTGTCTATGGAGAATTTCTCCTATTGTAATACTTTTCAGAAAATTATGACATAACAAGGACAGGCAGAAAATAAAGCTGTATTTTTTAAGTAGTCCTTATCTATGAAAATTTAATAGGCAATCTGAATAGATTACTGAAAGTCATGGAAAAGCTACCAACTATAGAGTTATATTTCATTTGGATTTTTCCTTAGTCTATGATTCTACATACTTTTAAAAATAATTCTTCAGTCTTGTGACAAAGCAACAAATGAACTTAAATAGAACATAATGGTTAATGTTCCATTATGAATGAGACATATTTAAAATGCTCAGTAAGGCAATAGGAACTACATGCATTCTGTACCACCAGAAGGAAAACTATTTCTATTTGAACGATTAAAACCAAGTAATTTTAGACTATACGTTGTATAAATTATGGCTTATAAATGAAAGATCAGTTTGCCAAAGAAAACAGAAATGTCAAACAGATTTCTGTCATTTGAAAACATAAAAAATCAGCAAGTAGTGTCAGATGAAGGGATGACATGCAGTCAGTGCAGAAAGAGAAGTGGCAGAAATATAATTCATCAAGGACTGAAGCCTAAGTGTTGTGGTTTAGCCCAGCTGGCAGTCAAACACCACACAGCCGTTCGCTCACCCTTCCCCCTCCCTCTCCGGGATGGGGGAGAGAAACGGGAAAGTGAAGTCTGTGAGTTGAGATAAAGACAGTTTATTAAGACAGGGAAAAGAATAACAATAATAATAATAATAATAGTATTAATAGTAATAATGTGTACGAAATAAGTGATGCACAATGCAATTGCTCACCACCCGTTGACCGATGCCCAGCCTATCCCCGAGCAGCCGGCCCCCCCCTCCACCGCGGCTAGCCACCCCTATATATTGTTCAGCATGACGTCAGATGGTATGGAATACCCCTTTGGCCAGTTTGGGTCAGATGTCCTGGGTCTGTCCCCTCCCGGCTCCTGCTGCATCCCTAGCCTGCTCGCTAGCAGGACAGAGAGGCTGAAAAGTCCTTGGCTTGGTGTAAGCACTGCTCTACAACAATTAAAACATCAGCATGTTATCAGCACTCTTCTCATTCTAATCCAAAACATAGCACCCTGCCAGCTACTAGGAGGAAAATTAACTCTGTCCTAACTGAAACCAGGACACTAAGAGAAACAGAGGAACATTCTGTAATCATGAATAGGATGAAATAGAGATGAAGAGGACTGGAAGACAGGAGAGACCAGACAGACACATTATCATTAATAAAGGAGTAGTGTAACTGGAGATTCATTATAAAAAAACACAGGAAAGGAGGAATTGCTACACATTGAGAATGGAGAAGTTTCACTTTATGGAAGACAAACTATAAATTAGGTGCAACTCTACATTTACACAGCATTTCAGTTTACAGTGAAGTTAGTAATGCATATGCAAGTATACATTAATGTATATATACTTAATATATATAAAAGTATATCGGAGAACTGGGTCTGCGAGGTAAAAGAGTGCACAGTACCCCCCTTCTCCAACATTCTCCAGAAAGGACACAGACAGCTTTCCTTAGTTCTTTTAGCTGTTAGGAAGATTGTAAGAAGACTGTTCTAAGTTACACAAACCAAGCCAGAGTTGGAATTCTTTCTCTCTCTGTTTACACAAAAGCATAAAGTACGAAATGAAAAGGCAAAAAAAATTGCACACCCGAAATGACAAAATGCCCCCAAAATTCAGACATAAAACATCTCTGAGCAGAATAGTATTTAACATTTTTTTCTAATTATGTACATAGTTTCATGAACACTATGCTGGAACAATAAAAAAGAGGTTATGAAACTTGGGTATTACAAACAAAAATTGATTACTGAAGGTTTCCCTTATGATCTGGAGTTTCAGATGAAGAACCTTAAATCTGAATGTCTATTTCTATATTAAGTATAAATATAAGCTGATACTGAGTCAATTCATTTGCATTACTATCCAAACCTTTGTGCCAAAGTAACAGTTCTGTTCATAATTTTATCAAATTCACAAGCCCAAATATTCAGCATCACCACTACACACAAATTGCTTTTATATCACATTTCCCCTGTTGGCATTCCCTGACAGAATATCCTGACATAATGTACTCCAACTTCTAATACATACTGAAAAGGCTTATGTCACCACCACCAGTGCTTCACCACTCTTCCTCCATTTAACTGCTATATATTGAAAAGTGTTTCCACAAGGAGACAGATCTTGATAAAAAGGCTAAAAAAAAAAAAAAAAAAAAAACAGCCCAAAAGAGCAGAACTACCAGAGCAATTATGCTTAAATTCTGGTTCCAGTGAGATACAGTTAATTTTAAATGGAAAGAACTTTAACAAATAGATGCTTGCTCCATTGTGTTCTGCTGCCAGAATCCAGTAGCTTTAAAAAGTCTGAAAGACTAATGAAGACTAATGGACTGACTAAAATTTCACTCAAGATTTTACAGTAAACGAACTGATTTGGGAGTTACTCCCAGGAGATGCTTCTGGCTGTTCCTGTAACATCACATTGGACTCTCTTAAATGACTGGAAATGCAAGAGGAGGCACACAGACAGCCACAGAAGAGTTTCTTAAACTACTATAGTTGTAAGTCTCATTATAAAAATGCTTATTTTCTTTAGTTTCTTTCATGTTCACATTATAAAGCCTTTGGGGATCAAATACTGCCTATAATGAATATTTGAGTAGGGTTCTAAAATGCACCCAAGACTTATTCATTTCATTATTTCTCTGGCAGATATTCATGTTAAAAATTGCATATAACATACTGCCCTCAGTCTTCTACCACCTTTCCTGTCACAGTCTTTATACTCGCTAGTATAATTACTGCTCCACAGTGCTCATTTTGCCTACCAGTATGAATACTCACCATCTTATCATTAATTAATTGCTGCTATTCATTTATCTTTGTAATTAACCTATTTGTCTCTACTGTTTAAGTTATTCACACCTCAAGAGCTCCAGTCTCCAAACAGTTCTCACTGTATATTATCTCCTACCTCCAACATCTTGAAAAGGTCTAGGGTTGTGACAGACATCAGTCACTCCTAGTTATCTTTTAGATGTTCCTTACATTGAGCTTTGTCTTGCTCTCAATGCCCACCTGATTTATACCAACTGCATTACTGACACTAAAGAATCAACCTCAGATGGCAAATGGATACTAAATATGTGTTCACACTCACACATGTACACAAGGCAATTTAAATTCATATCAGAATTCATACTAAGAATCTAACTTAGAATAGAATGAAAAGTGCTCACAGAGGTTTCAGGTTCCAATATGGTAAAATGTTGTGTAATGCCTGTCTACTTTATCTGTAGACATATTACACATATATTAATATAATAAAAATATATCCAGAAACACTCAGAAAGCAAAAAACATGGAGAATGAGAAACATAGAAAAAATCTGGAAAATTCAGATTTTTGTAAGAATAACTGTAATAATAAATGTTAAGGAAAACTTGGAGTGAAGCAATGAAAGAACTTATATATAGTGAGTTTTAAGTAAACTTCCTTATAAATATTACAGAGAGATCTATTTCTTATTACAATGCATATTTATGAGGATGGTATGTAAGAGTAGGACACAATTTTAGTTTCAGATATAGTATTACGTAACCTTACATCCTATAATAATCTTCAAAACCATACTCCCAAAGGTACCTGAATGTGCCTAAGAAAATCTGCTGCGGGTCCTTATTGTTAGGGAAATAGGGCTTAGAGTTTCTTCCATCAATAACAGCGAAAAAAATCACTTCTGATTTACAAGCTATCCCAAAGGAGACAAGGTACTAAATTACTTCTACTGTTCATGGGAGTGGTAGTCCATTAGCATTTGTACTAAGTTGGAAGGAGGGAATTATGAACAGTGACAGACACATTAAATGGAATTTAGTGAAAGAAGTCTTAAATTCAAGGAACTATTTCTAATTTAAAAATGATCAAAGAAAACCTGAGAGACAAGAACCTTGTCTCAAAGGTATCCCAGCATATACGGAGAATAGGCTAAGATAAAAATGGTAAGACTGTGGCATTTACAGAATATTCTACACTAGAAAAGTGTAAGAACTTGCACATATCATCAGTATTGGTACATTAACTGGAAATGGTATGGGGAGGAGTGCTCTCAAAAACTCATGTCAACCATGGCACAAGACAAGGGAAATCTTGTGTTCCGTACCCATTCAATACCAAGAAATTAAGCTTCTTTTAGGGTGGAATCATACAAAAGGTGGGTGCGTATAGATATACACATACACACAGTATTTATACAGATAGAAATAGATGGATCTATACATATATGCACACAGAATTTGTTAGCAAGGATGAATAACTGTACTTTCTTTATCGATCAATTTAAAGAACGTGGAATCTATGTAACATTAATGATTCTTATCTACAATCTTTATGAGCATCCTATTGTCAAAAATCAATCTTAGCAATATTAATATTGTATTGTAAAAACTTTCCTGTGGGTGGTTCTCTCATTCTTGTACATCTTTCTAGCATTCTTGAACGTAATCATTGGAAAATATATTAAGTGACCTAGTGGGTGAAATAATTTTTAACTGTGTGAGTTGGGAAAAAGAACTCCAACTTTGATGTTTATCCCTATTTCCTACCAGATCTATTATCTTCAGAAAAATAATGAACTTATTCTTCCCAGAGTTTACGTATAAATTATACCCCTTTATATAGACATTTTGGAAGAATGGTCTTCTTTATTAATAAAAATTTAATATAAATCAAGAAATAAAGTAACAAACAGAAAATAAATAATTTTAAAAATATTTAATATTAAGTACATTAGAAGAATGTATAAGCCCAAGATCCATGACACTGCAATTTAATTAAGAAAACATAATAAAGGACCATAATAAATAGACCATAAAATAAGAAGTTTCACTTCTTAAGATCAAAGTAAAATATTTGACTGAAATCTCATTTAAAAAAATAATAATAATTCTCTTGTTTTGCTATGTAAGACTATATTGATAACATAACAAAATACTTTGGTACTACACACATTTAAAAAAAAAAAAGTAATAACAGAAAAAGCTGAGATAGAACAGAACTTCTATTTTTTTGTTTGTTTATTTGTTTTAAAGCCTGGTTCTACATACCATTATCAGTCCTCCAAAGTGGTAACAAAATTAGATGCCTTATTTGCATATGTTTTGTTAGGAAGACAATCTGTAGCATAATTAAGAAACAGTAAAGCTGTGCAAGTTGCCCTAATATTTATCATGCAATCACTACAATCAATTCAGTGAAGAATTGTTGGCTTTCAGTAACTACAAATTTCTCCAAACCCACAAAACATATGTTGCATCCTTTTACTCTAACTTCAGAAAACAAGAATTGTAGGATACCACAATGAAACCCAAATGTAAATTATTATTACAGTTGTCATTGTGGCACTACAGAAAATTTGCTCAAATCAAACCATCTCCAAGGATTTTATTTTTAAATAATAGAATTCTCCACCATCTTACATTTCAAGTCATTATTTATACTTAGATGTAAAGCATAAATGGAGCCAATTTTTAAATGTTATAATTTTAAACTAATTTATTAGTCACAGATTTTAAAACCACTTTGCAGAACTGAACTATGGTTATTCAAGGTGAATAGGAATGGAAAGCCATTCTTCAGGATTACAGCAAAAATATTTTTTTCCAGAGTTTTATAACAAAATACGCATAACTTTAAAAATGTCAGCTGATACTTCTAGCCAAAGTGGTAAAAAGATATACAGAATTTAATTAAATAGGCTTTAATTCCACTATCCATTTGCATGTTGGTAAAACCAAGTTAGACAGTAATATGTTCAATGTTTCAAGAATTGTTTCTCAAGACTATTTAAAAATATTGATAGGTTCGACTTACTAAAAATTTAGCGCTCTATGACACTGGGCTGAAAATGGTGCTGTGACAGTCACTGATCCATCTGATAACCAGATTTTTTTTCAATACTGTCTCAAGAATAACAGATGTTTCAAAAGAAGCCCCTGTTACTTTCCCTCATCCTCTTTCAGTCCATACATTGTAAGTTCCCAAATTACTAGGAATCCATTTATTCTTGCAATCACTTTTATTTTTCCACCAGCGTTTCACAACAATGAAATAAAACACCTATATACACTAAGTATATACCCTAAATAATTTAATTCTTCCCTGTACGGCTGCAATCTGAAGTTATTAAGAGTGCTACATAACCAAGACACACAATCCAGCCAAGTGACCTGTCAAGACCACTAACCCATTTCAAGAAACATGCCAGACCTAAGACCTTACCACATCCTTACTTGATTAAATAATTTCATAACCAGAAGACGCACAAAAGCTGCCAACTACAGTTATTCTTACATTCTTTGTACCATTCATCACTTCTGTGAAGAATGCTTTGCCTTTAGGGAAGGCTGTTACAGAAGTGCTGGGAGGCAACGTAGAAACCAAATGGACTGAAATTAGAAGTATAGATAAAATTAGAATGGTTATGAGATATACAGGTTTACTTGTGGTGATTAAAGAACAGAAACTTGATGAAGGTATTGGAACTTCAGCAATGAGGTTACTCAAGTTGCACAGAATTTATTCTCTGAGAATCGCACATACAGCTCCAGAAAAGACAAAGCCTAAACAGGTCAGCCCCTCAGTAACGTTTTGCAGTATATGATTTTATTTTCTTGAGACAGCTGTTAAATTTCTATCTTTCATGTCATTCTTTCAATTACATTGTAAAGAAGATCTGAAATGGATATATAGAGAAAATAGGGGAAAAAAGGCATGGAAGAAAAGAGGATTGTATAGTTTTTGATTATATATTTATTCTACAGTCCTTCTGAAATTACTAACAGTTTACATAACCTAATACCTAAAAGGTAATTTAACTTAGTCTTGAGATTCCTCTAGAGGGTTTACTTTAATGACGTCTATTTTGAACAGTGCAAAGAAAAAACAGTTATACTGTTGTTTTTTATTTTTATTTTTACTGCAAAACCGAACCTTGAAAGAATGAGGCACCTTTATAGCTAAAGTTACTGTCAAAGGTGTCATTAGAAGCAACCATAACACACTATTCTGTTATCTATATCCAGCATACAGAGTTTTATATAAAAATCAAAAGAAAATTGTATAAAAATTTTTGTCATTAGACTGACAGATTAGATTTTATAAAACTACTTCACACTTTCTACTCTTGTAGGATAATTTGTATCTAATTTTACAGCCACTAAAATCCACTTACATTGCAATTACTAACCTTATATTAATTCAGCATCAGATAAGGATATACTCTCTGGCTGACATTCTATGTGCAAAAATTCTTTACGAATTCTGTTGTGATGTTTTTTCAGACCCAGGGGAAAGTTAATCATGAGAAAGTCTTTTTGTTGTAATCGTCTGTAGAACAAGTTCAGTGGCAGTATGTCCCTAGGGTTTACATATCAATCAGCAGAAAATAGTTCAATTTTTTTTCACATTTTTTTTTCAAGAAAATTTATGGAAATTGTCTTTTTAATCATTGAAAACTTGGTGGGTACTGAAAGTATTTTGCTTAGCATTTTAAAGGTAGACTGATGAAGTAAAACACAAGCCTTGCAGCACTGCATTCCAAAGGCACTTATTCCCTCCCTGACTCTCTTGATACATAACAGTGGTTGCACAGACAAACCATGCATTATTCCTGCTTCAGGTATGAGCAGTCTATGTTGTTAGATATAGGAAAAGCATTATTCGGAGGGAAGAAGGCTTTCTTAATGGAATAAAAGGAAGAATTATTTCCCTCTTCCTCCTCACAGACTTAATTTTCATTTTCAATAGCCACTTTTGCAGTAGTACCTTTTTTGTGTTGAAGTTATAAGATACATACTGTGACTACAGAGAAACAGGGTAGCATATATACAGTGTAATTAACCTTTTAATGAAATGAGTTTTTATTAAGTTAATAGTTTAATTTATTCAGTTATTAAAATGGAATAGCGATACTAAATTTACACCTCAAAGGCAAAACTACCCAAGTATTAATTCACCTGAATTCCCTATTACTATCATGTAGTAATTTTTTTTATTGTCATGTCAATAAATTCTGAGGTTTTTCAGCTACTGGCACATCTTATACTATTCTTGATCTAGGCTGAGTTTTCTTACTTCAGCAAATATACTTCAGCAAAGTACTTCTGTTTTTTAAAAATGTCATGTACATCTCAGCTTATCTATGACAAGTCACTTTGATAGTGGATACACTACAACAGTGGAGGATTTAAGGGACTAATCAATCAAATGACCAATTAAATAATGAAGTTATTTGCAACCCAACGAAATTCCAAAATATCCACTCAAAAACATTATAAAACTATCGGGGGGGGGGGGGGGGGAGCGTTAATTATCTTTGCTCTATTTCCACCATTATTTCCTCCACATAATCATTCATTATGTAGTGGAATTCCAAAGATGCTGGACTAAAAGCCAGGAGGAGTTATTAAGCTGTCAGCAACTGCCTGCAAAAGAAACTAACAAAAACAAAATCATGGATTGCTGTGTTCAGCTTCACAACAGACTATCCAGAAATTACAGTAATCAGGCAGCATGGACTGAACAACAACAAAATTAGTATTACTTCTTTTTCCTGTTGCCCTTTGTGCTATGCAATTTTGGGTAAATAAACAATATTTATTTTGCATTTCTAACAAGTTGTTGGTCACAGTTCTATCTTCAAAGAGGCTTTCCCCTCTCTTCTCTATCTTTCCCCCTGCAGATACAGCAAATAATGCTGATGACATTCTGGATTTACAGATTCAATCCTAATTTAAAGATGAATTCTTGAACAACTGAATGTGAACATATGATATTTACTCACTACAACAGCACAAGACACTACGTGATATCTGCTGGGGAGTACTGGAAGTGGTACAAATTGTTTGCTCTGTTGAGGACACAGTTTCCAGACACCTAGCAGATTTTGTAATCATGCTTTTTCCAACTATCCCAGCCCACTTTGCTTCAACAGCTGTTCTGCAACAACTTCTGAGTAAAATCCTGGCATAGAGAAAATATATTATTCACCCTGATTAATGTAATAACATGAATACAAGCATGAACTCTTTGTAGCTGCTCTTAATACCTTTCTCCCAAAAGTCCCAGAGCAAAGAGCACACACATGCCAAACTGAGCTAGTACTCAAAAGTTTAAATTGGTATGAAACAGGAGTTAGTTCCTTGAATATTCAGATTAGAAATGGATGTACTGTCAAGCATTACTTCACAGGGGTGAAAAACAAACAAAAACAACACAAAACTAACCACCACCAGCACCACCCACCCCCCACCAAAAAAAAAAAAAAAAAAACCACAAATTCACTAGTATTTCATAGAATCATAGAACCATTAAGGTTGGAAAAGCCCTCCAAGATCATCTGGTCCAACCATCCCCCTACCACCAGTGTCACCCACTAAACCATGTCCCTAAGCACCACATCCAACCTTTCCTTGAACACCCCCAGGGACGGTGACACCACCACCTCCCTGGGCAACCCGTTCCAATGCCTGACCGCTCTTTCTTAGAAGTAATGTCTTCTGATTTCCAACCTAAACTTCCCTTAGTGCAACTTGAGGCCATTCCCTCTTGTCCTGTCTATATATTTGCAAGAAGAGGCCAACCCCCAGCTCCCCATCACTTCCTTTCAGGTAGTTGTAGAGAACAATAAGGTCTCCCCTGAACATCCACTTCTCTAGACTAAACAACCCCAGTTCCCTCAGCTGCTCCTCATAGGACCTGTGTTTCAGGCTTCATAGCTCTTCACCAGCTTCATAGCCCTTCTCAGGACAAAGAGCCTTCGTAGCCCTTCTCTGGACACGTTCCAGGGCCTTGATGTACAAGAAGGTACTGAGGGGCCCAGAGAACACCCTCAAAGTGGTCCAGGTTCAATTAGACCCAACTCACTCTGAAATATCTATAATAGTCATAAAACAATTTAATGCAGTGTTTCTGAAACACGCATACAGTGAATAATTTGAGTGTCTTTATTTTGAAGTTTGATATTTGAGTGTCTTTCTTTGGCACAAAAAAATATTAAGTTCACATAAAACAGGAAAGCAAAGGAGACAGTCGTGCTGTCAACTTTCAAAAACACTTCACTACTTTTGGAGATAAACAAGTGTTTTAGAAATGTAAGTGCAGTCACATATAAAAAGCTAAAATTGTCAAAAAGAGATATGTCAAAGCTGTTGATGCACAAAAAAATACATTTTCTACTTTTTTTGAGGGGGGTTTAATAATGAGTCCAAAAATAGAAGCCTGAAGCTCTGCCATTTTGTAATATTTAAAGCTTATTAAATGTAAATCCTCCTGTAATAATGAAAAATTGGAGACTAGCATGAGGAAGTTTGAAGACTTCACGTTGCCATGAATTCCCATCAGATAAATAGAACAGTGCTGCTGGTATGTACATTTTCTCTCTTTATAAAATAAGGTGAGGCCCACTCTCTACTGATGACTGCAGCTTTGAATGAAGCAGCATTTTTTGCTACTGGCACAAAGACAGAGAACAAAAGATCACTTATTTCACAAGTTCACACTAATTAACTAGTCAGATTTTATCTAATAGAATCTACATTGTCCTCTTGTCCCTCCTCCCAAAAAGAATAGCTACACATAAAAACAAACAAAAAAAACAACAATAGCAAACAGTTCAAAAACTTATATTCATATATGCTGACAAGTTTCAGCACGTGGCCTCCTGCCTTGTTTTTATATACAGAGTCCTCCTAGTATAAACACAGTATGTAGATTGCATCTACTCTAGATTTAAATGACACAATACAGTCCCCAAAATAGTTTTTGTTGACAGAAATTAAAGAAGTTCTTTGACAGAGAATCTGAAAGATTGTCTGAAAAGAAAAGTGAAAGAAAAAAAGAAAAAAAGAAAAAAAGAAAAAAAGAAAAAAAGAAAAAAAGAAAAAAAGAAAAAAAGAAAAAAAGAAAAAAGAAAAAAAGAAAAAAGAAAAAAAGAAAAAGAAAATCTGAAAGAAAAGTGAAAGTCATCCTTTCTTCCCTAATGTACATTCTGCCTCTGCTGGCATGTGACATGCAATCCTAGACATGCATAAGTAAGATGAAGAAAACTACTGAAATACTTTTCTCAACTTAAATTAAACATGTTGACAAGACAAACTGTAGGAAAATTGTTCAGTTACAGTAATAGAAGTGTTTTAAAATTAGAAAATATATTTGTGTAAGTACAGCCATAAGATCTTTAATTAAACAGTGAAAAATAAAAAGGATTACATTACATATGCATATATATTTGAAAGATCTTATACATAAGATCTTCTTGACCAGGGAAACTAAAAAAAGAAATTGTATTTTCTATGCATTTATGTTACATACCTCCACTAAAGTCACAACTACCACAGCACCATCTTCCCAGTGACACATTGTCCTTCAACAACTCCAATTACTTATTTCCTTTTAATTTTCTTTCCCCTCAGAAAACACACAAAGTATTCCCAACTTCCTCCAACTTTCCTAAAACAACAGCTGGGCAAAAGACACTAACTGCCATCATTTGTTTCAAGAAATGCAAGCACTGACTGGCCAAGCCAGTAGGCCATTAGGAATTGATATGTAGTGAGATCATGCTGCCAATTTTCCCTTAGCGGGATAATAATTTTTGTCCATTTCTGTAAAAGGTCAATGTTTTATAAAGATTTTAGGAACACTGTACTCTCAAACCCTTTATCTGATTTTAAAACTGATGAAATTGGTTTTAAACCAGTGGAGAAGGAAGGAAGACTAGTAAATGAACAGAGTATAATTTCAAATGTGCTGCCCCCTTAGGAGCTATGAAATTATGAAATCTTTTTCCATGAAACATACAGTAATATCATACACTATCTCACAGATTTCCTGACTATAAACATATCCACATACTATAAACTACTAGTTAGATATAATTTCTCATGGATACATCAATTTTAATAGCATATCAGCAATGACAATAACAAATTGTCTAATACACAAGTTGTAGGACTATGGATATGAAAATAGTTGTCACTTTATTATAAAAATTTACCTTGTACGTTAACTTTTTCTTGGTATAATTGGGCACCCATAATACTTTTCGAGTAACCTGTCTCACTTGGCAATCTATCACAATATGATCCTGCGCCAGAGGTTTCTTCCCTATTCCCTTAAGGCTAAAGATGCTTTCAGTGCCAGCCATAACATTTCGCAGAATAAGTCTTCCCTATGACAAAGAAAGAAGGAAAAAAGTTTCAGCACTGTAAAAGTGTCATTTGGCTGCCAAACCAATACTTTCAGTCTATTAATCTCAAATCCAGGCATTAAAGCAATCTTAAAGGAAAGTGTTCCTATTGAGGTTTTTAGTTCTTATGTAAACACTTCTGTTAAACAGAAGAAGACTCAAGAAACAAAGCTTTCTTTTTAATTTTCTGAAATTATGAATTTTAACAATATAAATCCTTCATAATGCCAGATATTATATTTCTTGGCTTCTTCCTAGAAAACAAATATAACACCTAAGAAAATATGTTCTCATCCATCTTTATTCCTCATATAAAATATTATTTTGCTCAATAATTTCCATCAGTCCTTCAGCTAAAATGTTCTTCATGATTATTTGTCATCAAAAGATTCGGGGTCTTTGGCTTTTAATAGTTTTATAATACTGGATTTCTATACTGCATTACGTTTGGTTGGTAATGCATGCAGATGGATTACTAATGTTTCACAGAACAATTTGTTCTTGTCTTTGGCAATTCACACATTTGAATAGCATCCTGCAGGCAAAATCTCTCAGCTAGTGTACAGGCAAAAATACATATATTGCTTCTCCCTAAAGGTATCACAGCCTTTCCTCTCTTAAAACTCTTCAGTTTTAACATTTAGAATAGTGATTACTTTGATGGCAAAATCAGCTTCTAACTAGCAGTTTACCTTGTAACAGAAATTATTTTATGAAACAATCAAGTACCCATCACCAAAATTCACTTGTAATGTAATGAAAAATGCTCAATATTACTACATTATTACCTAACTAGTGAGATAACATATATGTCTTTAAATTCAGAATGGAACACAATGTACATTTTTATGATCACAGGTCAGAATCTCTATAGAATAACTAGTCCACTCACTGAAATGGAGGGTTTGAAAGAAGAAAAAATAAATGAACAAATAATAATAATCTTTAACTTTTGTAAAGTTAGTTCCTTTGTTGCTTGTTTTTGTTTTTGTTTTTCCTTCAGCTAACAGGAAATCTTTCAATTTCTGACTAATTCACTAAAACTTTCAAGCAGGTGTTTAATGCTAGTAACTGCTTAAGCAATTTCATAAGTTGGAGATTGATGTAAATTTTATTGACAAAATAATTCTTTGTAAATGTTGAAACTAATTTCCTTCTTACCATTGATAAGCACTCAGCAACTGGCTTGAACGTGAGAGGATACAGAGCTGTTTCACCTATGCCCACATTTATTAGAGGAGGGCCGTGAAAGCCCTGTCCTTCCAAAACTGCTTCAAATTTCCAGTCCTGGCTGGACATGTTATTCTGAAACCAAAGAAAAGACATAAACTAGATTATGCATTTAAAATTTTCAACATGAATTTCAGCTTTTATTTGCAATTATCAAAACAGAGCACTGTTCCTTTTTTCCCAAAATACTGGCTCAGAGCACCTTCTAAATGCCTATTCCTGGGACTCTGAAATCAAAGTAAAGACATAAATTAGATTATGAATTAAAAGCTTTTAATATGCATTTCAGTTTTTGTTTGCATTTATCATCAAATCAGAGCTCTTTTCCTAAAATACTGGCTCAAAATACCTTCTAAATCTCTTATTCCTGGGAAAGAGTTACTAGCAATCATACTATCAGTATCAATACCGTCAGCAAGAAGACTCATTAGAAGAATATGCTCACGATATAGTTAACAGTCAAGATGGAATTAATAAGTATCATTATAAACATTTACAGGTATCTTTACAGTGCTGTTTATAATGCTTGCCAAAATTCTGTCTCTTTTGCTCCTGTGGGAAATCCTAGCATGCCTCTTTGAAGTGCTGATGTGGTATATTAGCACACATTGCCTCACTTGGCCACTGAGTGTAATACAGGACCAGCCTTGCTTTCTAATTAAGCACTCTGTCTCCCAAACGAGTATGTACAGTCCTGTGCTCTCAGAAACTGGTCTTTCAGAAACTGGACTAATCTCTTCTAAGGAATGGCTGTCCTAAGGAGTATGAAAGCCTATTTATGAAGTGTATTTTGCCTTGCATCCAGACATATCAGAGGACTGCTTGATTAGGGTAGGTAGTGAGATATTTTGTAATATATGCTTAGGGGGCTGCATAAAAATAGGAAAACTTAAATAATGCTATTCAGCCTCCTCCTATTTAAAGGAAACAGATAACAAAACACCCAATCTGCAAAAAGGTAAAAACCATCTGAAAAGGACAGAATAAACTGGCATTCAAGAGCTAATATCAGCCTTGTCAAAACAGAGATTAGTCTGATCTACAAAATGAGGAATTAATCCTTTGACCCAAAATGGTCTTGACCCATGGAAAACCGCAGATAAATGCCAGAGGTAAGCAATGAATTTTGGAGAATGAAGATGACACCTATTTCAATTCTTTCTTCTTTGGAAATTCTCTTAAACTCAGTTCTCTAAACCTCAGCAACAAAGAAGCACAATCAACTGTAGTTATCAGAGCTAAAGTCATGGCATGGCATGAGATCTGCAATATCATATATTTAGGCTGGGATTAATATGTATAATCAACGTTTAACACTTTGTTGTTAACAAGTAAATTTCCTAGAAGTTGAGCACAAATGTCCTGTTTGGAATACTGAGATTTGTAAAATGTCTCAATTTTTCAAAATACTTCTATCACTACAGTCTCCAAATCTGTAATAATAACAATTGCAACATCAGTGGCAGAAAGCATGAAAGTAAAGAAAGTAATTAACCTCATTATCCTCATGCTGAAGATAAAATAAAAGTGAGAAAAAGAATTAAAAATATTATTCTTCTCATTCATTTTTTTTCACCACAGCATCAGGAACAACCATATCCTTTTGAAAAACAGATTGACCAGTTCTAAAACTGGCTGGTCATCATCCTTTGTTAAACAATTGTTTTAAAAGGGGGAGACAGAGGAAAAACATCACTGTGATTGTTCTTTGATATGTTAGAAAGGAGGACAGTCAAAATTTGTGGGCCTAAGTTGTTTTACTTTCAATAACTTCTAGAGCCATTGTTATCAGATGTTTCCTTTACCCACACTAGCGATGACTATATTGATAAGTAGCATAAGTGTTTCTCCTTAATCTCAAACAATAATTTATCAGTTGAGAAATGTAGTTGACAAACATGGTCATTTTGAAATCCTTCTGTGGCAAATTCTTCTAATACAGCATGAATTTGTCTAAAACATATTCTACTGAAAGGTCAACCACAAATATCAGAAAATGACAATACAGTATTTGTTTAATTTTACTCCCTTGCACTTATGCATTAACAAATAGTTTTAATTAATAGCTATCTCAAAACCTGTTAAGTTAATGACAAACACAATTAATGCTAAAGTAGTTAAAAACATTTCACAGGATGGTGGGTGATTAAACCCAAGGTACATTATAAGGTCGCATGTATAGGATCTATACCATTTCAGTGGAGAGACTGAAAGTGACGAGAGAACAATTACATTCATTTCACACTTGTGAAAATTATCGATACTTCAGATGTTCAGCCTGAACTCGCTTATCAAGAAAGGAACAAGGATGTGAGATTCAGGCAGGTTCTTATTCTGGTTCTGTCACTAACTCACTGTGTTGCTTTAAGCAAATCACTTGACACTTTTTTGTTCCATTTATAAAATGTTTCACCTACCATACAGGTGTTATGACAGTTAGTTTACTAGTGCCTTTAAAAAGCAACACCGAATATAAGGTTCAAAGAACCAAGTTTAGCAGACTGAACAACCCCACCTCAGTTTCACTCTATATGAGCATGTCTTTCTCCATAGAGTGTTTCAAGGCTCAGTATCTTGAATGACAAACATAAATGGTAGCTAACAACATAAAAGTATGGAAATGTTTCTAATTCTGTATTCAATTCAGGAATTGGAAAGCATAGAGTAAATCAGACACAATGCTAGAGCTAGAAAGAATAAAAGTATAAAATTTTCCAGAGGTAAACACATCTCTTATGCTGAACGTAAAATAAACCTTGTGAAAACACATGTAATCATAAAATTAAGCTTAAAATGTAAAAGGACAGGAACAACTTCACATTTTTATATTTTTTTATTCATCAATGTCTGATTTTGCAAATGTAGGGCATATATTTTAGCACAGACTTTGTCACGTGTGCTTTCCATGGGAAGAGGCAGATTACATGAGATACACGTTCTCTCTCTCTCCTTACACACACACACAAAAACACAGATTATACGCTCCATTTGGAGTACTTTTTAATCCGTTGTTAAGAAAACAAGCATAACTTAACAGAATAAATATATGACTGCTAAAGAAATTTTAAAGCATATATTTATGAACATTTGGAGGTCAACAAAAATCAAAATAAAGCCAATCTGTTTAGAAGCCCTCTGTCTGAGAAGGTGGAAAAAAAAATCCTTACCTTTCTGTGTTATATAACAGCCTCATTTCAGCTAACGTAACATTCAATAAATCAATTGTAAATAAATAATATATGAATACCTTAACATTTATGTGTAAGAAAAGATAATACTGTAATATGATTTCCTTTGATTTTCTTTACTATTTTTCTCTTTCTTACTCAATTAACTAGATCCTTGTCAAATTTCAGTATTTCACTGTGTATCCACAGTATCATTTTTCCCCAGATATTGTGTTCATATTTGAAGCTGCTGCCATTCTTTTTTCTACAAAATCTCAGATAATTTTTCTATATAATAATTCACTAGTATTCTTAACTATTATCACAAGCATTATCGAAAGGTCACTTCAATTACATATATCAAGCCCTAGTTCAAATCTCAGAAAATATTTTATCATCCTTCTTTGTTAAAGAATTTGTATCCCATTCTCTTGCAACTCAAGCTTCTTCCCTATCACTTACTCATTTTTCTTCCTTTAAATCTGAAAAGTTCTGTAAATTGTGAGCAATGATTTTTCTGAAGGAAATGACATTCCAACCTACACTACATATTCACTCCCTGGTCATATACCTCATCTGTTAAATGCTTAAAACACAAAATAGATATGATAAAACTATACGTAATATTCTGCCTACACTTGCCATATTTTGTAAATTCCATGTAATCTAATTATAACATACCCCTCAAGAGAACTCCTTGAAGAAAAAAAAAAAAAAAAAACACACAACGAATTGCTCCTTAGATTAAACAACTCTTTTTTTCACCTTTAGTATGGTAACAGGCTATTAATTAGCAGATTATCAAATATAAGTACAGAAATGAAACATTAGAAATAAACTCTAATAATTTACTCTCTGAACTGCTAGAAACTAATTTTCCCAGTGAGCTTTACATTACATCCAATACGGATTTGGAGTAATAATACTCAAGTCAGTATTTACATGCTTTTGTGGATTTTGCAATAGTAAATTTTAACTGTATTGATCAAGAGTTCAGTTTCTAAGAATCCTTAATCTTAGTTTAGCTTCAGGCAGTAAAGTGAACTTACTATTGGAATATCCTGAATCACTGCCTGGTAAGCTGGAGTTAGAAATTCAATCTCTGCTTCAGCGTGGTTTGTATTCACTACACATTTAATCACATAGACACGAATATCCTGGGAGGACTTCAAGAGAATCTCACAGCAGTAGCAACCAGCATACTGAGGAATGAATTTTATAGGAAGTTCAACTGCGTCACTTCCATCTAAAACCAAACAAACAAAAAACAGTGAAATGTAGCAAAACTTTTCAGAAACATTGATTTTACATGCAGGATCTGGAGAGTTCCAATAAACTGTAGGAGATTCTCCACAGTAGTACTTACAACAATTGAAAATGAGCAATGTTGTTTCAGGAATATTATAATGTAAGAATGGCCAAGTTTTCATTTAAAAAAAAAAAGAAAAAAAAAAAAAAGATGGATTTAAACTTCCAAACAACATTTTCTATTGTCTTTAGTAGGCTACAGAGAGGAGTATTTTAAAAGATCTGTTAAACCTAATAGACAAGTTTATTGTATTTGAATTGTTGCAAATATCAAAAAAAGTACAGTAGTTACTATCAAACACACACTTCGGTCAACAGTTACTATGAAAGACACTGGAGACAACAGAATTTATTTGGTAGCCCCAATAATAACTGGAATTCTATTAAATTTAGTAGTTAGTATGAGAGCTCCTTGTTAGACATTTCCTATGCACAATTTTGGATTGAACGTCTGGGTTTCCAAGAAGGTCTGAAGTGTCCAAACTAAACTAAATCATTGTTCTGCTTTTGGCTGAGTTAATTGTCTTTGTAGAAAGGCTCATACAATGCTGTGTTCTGGAGTTTTAATGTAAAGAATGGTGATAACACACAGGTGTTTTCAGTTGTTGCAGAGCAGCATTTGTACAGACCAAAGGATTCTTCTGCTTCTCACACTGCCCTGCCAGTGAGGAGGCTGGGGGTGCCCAAGGAGCTAGGAGGGGACACAGCCAGGACAGCTGACCCAAACTGGCCAGACCAATGTCCCATACCACATAGCACCATGCTTGGCAATAAAAGCTGGGGTAAAGAAGGAGGAAGGGGGTGAGAGGATGACATGTTCAGAGCAATGGCATTTGTCTTCCCAAGAAACTGCTACACGTGATGAGCCCTGCTTTCCTGGATGTGGCTGAATATTTATCTGTCTGCTGATGGGAATGATGCTGATAGCGAATGAAGTCCTTGTTTTGCTTTGTTCGAGCATGGTGCTTTTGCTTTACCTAGTAAACTGCCTTTATCTCAACCCATGAGTTCTCACTTTTACTTTTCCAATTCTCTCCCCCATCCCTCCTGGGGAGAGTGAGTGAGCAGGTGCATGGTGCTGAGCGGCCTGCTGGGGTTAAACTGCAACAATCATAAGAAGTCCAGTTTGCCCAATCCAGTGCATGTAAGAAAAATTCCCCACAGTAATCCCTAGAGTATGGAAGAAGCAATGTAAATGCTGTCTGCATTTGAAAATAGCCAGATCTAAAATGTCTGCTGCAGAGACATCGCCTTCTGCTCTCACTTGTAGAAAGAATCAAAGACTTTCACGGTATCCTGCCCCCTTCACTAGCCCTTTTAGGACACTTTACAAAGGAGAAGGGAAGGCACGTTACAAATGCCATTGACTGGCCACCAAAAGAGTTCCATTCAACCTTCCCAAGAGCCTCTAAGGAACCTGAAAAACTGAAGACTGCAGCTGTAACAACTTCCCTGTAGTTTTATATTTAACAAAGACCATTTCTTTTCAGCACTTTCCAAGATTAGAAACCAATGCCAAAAGCCCTCATTGGAAAGATAATGAGGAAGGTCAGAGACAATGTAGTGACATGACAGAAACTTACAGATAAAACTCTGTAAACAATTCACTTCTCTCTAAGGGGGAACACCTGGCTAATTCTTGTGGAGTTTCTCTTCTTCTTCCTTTAATGTGGCTTATTCTCTATTGTTATGTATAACTGGAATTTGAAAGTGCAATCAATCTTTATTTGCAATGCTGCTCATTCTCTTTCATTAAGTGGTGTTCCTCGTGTATTCAGTTCTCACCTCTCTGCAAATGAACAGCAAATTGAAGCTCTCTTGTTGCCTTATGTCATCTGTACTTAACTTTTTTCACAAAAATAACCAAAGTTCAAGAGAGAAATCATATGAATGGCAGTATTAATCTTTCAACATTACTAGGCTATCAAAAAGATGATAAATTGCACCTCAGGTTTAACCCTCTCTGAAATAAATTAGTTTGTTTAGTCTTTTTTAAAGACAAGATTAATAACCTGGTAATTTTTGAATTACTACTTTTTTATTTTCCTTTATTATTATTATTATTACTTTTAATTTTGTCAGCAATCTATTATCCCCATTAGCTATCTTCCACAACAGTGACCAGAGTTTGGCACTTAAGGAACACAACTGTTCATTCTTTAGTTCATGAATACAGTTCTCAATTTTCTCTAAGAATTACATTAGGATATTGAAACAAAAGACATACTTAAAGTTTTAAGTACACATTTTAAATGCTTGTATTTCAAAATACAGTAGATTGTAAACATGCATTTGAAGAAATACAGTGCAGTGTATTGGAAGCTCCAAAAATATTTCTGGGTGAATTTTACTTTCCTGCACTAAATGGAAATTTCAATTACTAATTTTCAGGGTTTAATTTCACTGAATTGGACCCCTCTTTGTCTTTCAATGAATCGGACTTTCAATCAGAAATGCTTCCTATAGGAGAAAAAACAAACAAAGTCTTCCATGCATTTTATTTTTATAATATTCAGTTTGGCATCACTTTCATTGAAATATTTTTTCCTATGTATAAAAAAATCACACTGAATAATAAGTTACTTGATTAATTAAAACACTTATAATCAATGAAAAGGAAAGTAAGTGAATTTGTCATGTTTATTTTATATGATATATTATGATATAAGATATGGTTTCTGGAGTGAGAAAGAATCTCCAAATCAAAATGATTACAGAAACCACTTCCTTGTGAATTACACATGAAGGTTGGTTGTTTTTTTCTTTTCTGCATTTTTTTTTCATGCAAATTTTAAATGCCATAAACTAAATTGGGCTTAAAAATCTCATTTTAGCATGTTTTCTTCTTACCCAGTCCTGTAAAATATGCAGCAAAGATTAGATTAGGAGTTAGTTAAAAGATGAAAATAATCCATAGGGTCACAACTGACCTTACAATTTCTGGGACAAAAGCAGTAACAGTAAGCAATGGCCAGCAGCCCTTGCATTATTTCCATGTAACAGGAAGCAGAGCCTGCATCCATGGAAATGAATGAGACTGCAAGCATTTCTCTGACAGTGAAAAATCAGGCAGAACAATACCGGTTGCTGGTACATTTTCCCTCTCTAGACAGGACATGCATTGTTTGGTGGGGACTGATTTCACATGAAACAGGCAAAAAGCTCTTGGACCATGGGCCCTAGATTCTCCTTCTTGGATGAGCATCCTAATCACTTTGCTACAGTCGTGGTTGCCTTTATTACTGATCTGAGCTCCAGTCATTCATAGGAGCTCCAATCATTCATAGGTTCTCTCAGCTCAGCTGGCTAAGCAAAGAAGTCTTCCCATGGCAGTTTGTTGTCTGATAATGAGGAAATGCTTTGGGTAGAGAAGGAACAACAATTTGAACATTCTTGTGCTGAGAAGTGCAAGCAAGTTTCATCACCCAATATCTTGGTCAAACATGCTACATACTAAGGACTTTTAAAAGCAGGAAATAAAACACTTTATGAGAAGTTTCATTTTATAGATTTGTGTTAGATAAATGCCTACGGGAAACATTTACTTGACTCTTAATCTGAATTGGGTTTAGAAGTTAAACAGCTGTCAAAACAAGGGCACTTGCAAAAGTAAAACTTTTGGTGTAATATGACCATACATTCTTGGAAAACTAATTTACAGCATGTAGGTGTTGGTCTTGTTCTCTAGCAAATGGCTAGCATCTTATGCCATCTATTTGGTACAAAAGACAATCTGATCACTATCTGGAATCAATAAAGCCCATGTCTTTTGGTTCTTAAAAATCCTACAACTCTTCATTTTAGGTCTGCCTGACTTGAATTCAAAGTTAATACTCTAAATGTGTTAGCCAATGAACAGTACCTTTAAAATAAAATAAAATAAAATAATAAAATAAAAATCTCACTTCTTGTTGACATTAGAATGAAATGAAAAACATATGCTGGATTTTAGTAAAAATAGTACATTGTAGATTCATTGCTATTTAGGCCTATTATAATTTGTGTGAGGAGGATAAGGGCTAGAATAGAAATGCTATTCTTTTATATCACAATCTGTTGGCATAATTTCCAGTGGTAGGAAACTACATGTCTTCAGCAGTTAGTCAGCTATCTACATGTTCTATTAGCTTTTATTCAGTAATGATGGTAATATCTATTCAGAAAGTCAAAGCTCAATCTCACAGTGAACTTAACTCAGCCTCTGACACCGCACATGTTACACGTAATTGGCTACATTAAACTGAAGACTGAATTTGCAGGCACAGACTCCTGTAAGGTTAAATAAGCAACCATGCTGAAGAGCCCAGAACTCTTCTGATTTCTGTTTATGTATCAGGTCTTCAAATGAACTTATCTGAATTAGAACCTCACTCTACACAGTAGTCTTGAAAAAGCAACCATTCTTTTACATCCCTTAATGAGTGCTGATATGTTTTGAAATTTTTGCTATCACTGTGCACATTCACTTGCTGATTATTTTTTTAGCTCTATCTGAATACAACAGAAGAATTTCTGAGAAGCCCACTAACTGATTAGTGATTCTTTTCTCCACTTAAATACAGTACATCCTTACACATCTAAGCAAAAATTTAAATACATTAAATCAACCGGAAAAAGGAAGATTATGCTGGAAAAAGAAACGGAATGGAAGCAGTTTTTTCTTAATTGATTTAAAAATGCAAATGGCAGTGATATTTTTCAGTCTTGTCACAAATACTCAGCAGCCTTGCACATGTATCAAATTCAGAAACTGGTGCGTGGCACTACAATAAAGTAGAATGAATAGTTTCTTGATTTTCTTTGTTTGTTTTTGCTTATTTTGTTGTCGTTGATTACTTTTTAATAAACATGGCCCCTCAGTATTCCTAAAGAATAGTTGTAAAAGCTTTAGAGATAAGCAGGCTACACAGTAACTATGCCAAGGGGCAACTGAAATGCTGCCAAATAAAAAGTTTACTTAATATAACTTAAAAAAGATAGTGAAACTAAGGTGTTCTTAAGTCACCTGATACACAGTCCCTAGGGTTAGCCAAGTTATAAAGTATTACATTTGGAAAAATATGCTGGAATAAAATTTTTAAGTCTCTGTATATTACATCACAAGAACAGAGATAAGATCTGTCAAAGATAGATGCCTAAAATTTAAATATATCAAAATGTAATATATGTATACATGACTAGAAGAAGGAAGTGTCTGAGACAGGATTTTTAAAAAGTAAGCAACAGAAGGAAAGAGAAGAAGGAGAAGGAGATTAAGCAAAATTTCCTACAAGCAGAGAAGATTGCTCACAACTAATAAAAAGAAGTGTACTGAATGCATAAGCAAATATTACACACGGAGACTCAGAGACAACTTTTTATATCATTTACTACAAAAGAACAAGTTAATGCAAAATTAGTAATGAAGGCTTATTGCCGAATACAAGAAGTGCTGGCTAGAGATTTCTATAGTACATCGTAATACACATTCCTTTTTTTTTTTTCTGTAATCTAGAATTTTTTAAGGAAAGATGTTGTTTCCTTTAAAAAAAATCTACAAAGTATGACTGCATGGTAGGAAATTTCTAGACAACACAAAAAAAATAGATTATAAATATATGTGTGTGCATTACTAAGAGCATTTTAGTGACTCTGGCAACTCTAAAAGTAATGAAATTATATTAAAAATCTATAAAACTTGTATCTTTAAAAAACACAGCAAAGTTTTCTAATTATTAAATCACTTTACCCTAATGGTTCACAGAATATATGAAGGCAGATGGATACTTATCAGGTTACAACTTTTGAGAGCCATAAAAACTCTCTCTGTATTCAAAGTTTCTTGTGATTTCAGCTTTAGAAGGTGGTCAGGGAATGCCACTGGGACAGCACAGCAGTCCTTCCAGTCACAGCATGGAACAAGTCCAAATATGCACATAATTAAAATGAAAAGAGTCCAAAGTCTTCTCTCAGGACTGGTGATGATGAGAAACAGGAACTGACAACACGAGATCTATTACTGCCTTTAGAGAAGCAGTACCTTCTGTGCCTCACAAATGTAATTGTGTCAAGATTGCAAAGACAAAGATAAGCCTTAACACTGACAATCATGTAAGTGGTTGTCAGCATTCACTGATGAAAACCTAAATCACATATCAGCATCCTCAGCCCTACAGATTTCATTTGCCAAGTGAGCTTGAAGCCTTCTCTTTCTATCCACAAATTCTTCATTTAGGCAGACCCCAGGTTTCCGTGAATCTTCTGAAGGACAATACTAAATTCTGAACAGAGAACGAGGTAGAGGAAGCTCTGATATGTTTTCTGAGGATTAACAACTTTCTTCACCACAGCATTAAGCCTATTCACACTCCAGCATACATGAAAGGCCTTCAAAAAGTTTTTCACAAATCAAAACGAAACAAAAACAACAAAAAGCACTAGCAAAAGCAGATATTCTCCACTGAATTAACTATTGCAGGTATTAAACACAAATGAAAATCATCCAGTCTAATATTTAATTTCTTCTCACTTCTGCAAGACTAAAACATCTTTCTACTAATATATACACATAATAAATGTAGCTGCTGTGAAACTTGTAAGGATAAAGACCTATATCATCATTTTTCAGAGACACGTTTTGAAATTTTTTTTTTTTTTTTTTAATTCTTTGTATAGAGAAAGAAAGGAATGTTACTCTTTACACTTTTAATCCCATTTCTGGCTCGCTATCCTCTATGATTAAGACTACCACATGTAATTAAATTTTTATTACTGTACTGCCAGTTAAATCATAGAACTGAACTCTGAAGGTCTTAACATGATAAGGAGTTAGAATAAAACCTCAGAATATAAACAGTAAAATGAAAATATAACAAAGTTGTGTTTTGACCAGTAACTATGTAATTTTGCTTAAAAAGATTAAGACTTTATGCTTTATAAAACAAAACAAAACAACAACAACAACAAATAAGATACTGGAAAAGTTATGTAGCATGTGGACCATGGAACACTAGGATGAAATAACAGAATTACTGATAACACTTTATTGAAGAATAGATTTAAAGCCTCAGGAAGTTGCTTTAGTGAAAGGCAAAAAAAAAAAAAAAAAAGGAGAGAGAGACTGTTCTGATTAAAACCAATGCTGAGTGAGAAAGTGAGAAGACATCATTTAAAAGTCACAGAAAGAAGACTGTTAGTTGTTCTGCACTTTACTTATTGGTCAGTATGGCAATGAGAACATATCATATTTCTAACTACAATTATAGTTTACGTAAGAAAAATACTGAGATTGGATCTGCATTGTAAACTTGGTTATTCATGCATAACATTTTCATAAATTAACACAGTTTAGAGGTGTGCCTTTTTGCTGCTTCTGATGTAGATTTTGGGGTAGAATGTAAAACCGTGACCCTCTTTGCTAACGAATGGGATTTTAGGTATTCTAAGGTCTGGTGGTTTTTTTGGTTTGTTTGTTTTGTTTTGTTTGTTTTTTTAAATTGCCAGTAAATATCAAAATATCAGTCTAAAATTCAACAGTCATGCCAATATGGGTACTTACTGCACTCCTTTAAATAATAAATAACATTCTTTTTAAGAAGAATGTAATTATATTGTGCATTCTATGTACTGTTCATAATTACCGGTAGAAATGAAGTTTATATCCCATTATGCAATTAATAATAACAATAGCAGAAACCCCTATTCTCACATAAAGGCCTAAAACATGAAAAAATAACTTTCCTGTTCCAACATCAACATCAGGCATGACACATGCAAATAACTACTCATAACACAACTGTATCTTGCTATTTCCACATTTAGCCTTGCTCACAGTGTAATAAATAGAAAACACAAAGGGTTTATGGGGAAAAAGTAGGCCAAGAGTACCTTAAACCACTTGGTTACATAAAAGTCTGTTCTATAACAAAGGGGGTCTGTGTAGTAAGACAGCCACTTAATTAAACCTGTTGGTTATGTTGCTGAAAAGCTTATCACAACAACCCTTTAACGAAATCAGAGAAAATTAAGAAAGTTGAAGCTTTTTTTCTTTTTTTTTTTTTTTTGGGGGGGGGTGGAAGGAAACAGTAGAAAAGACAGGTTTGATAAGAACTATAATAGCTTGTAATAATAGCTTGTATTCCTTATTATAGCTGCATAATAGTGAATGAAACTTTTACCATAGCTTACAGTCTAATAGACAGCCTTACAGGCCTTTTGTTTTGTACTGGCTGGTGTTCCCTGTGTTCATAGCTTTAGCCATCGCACAATTTCTCACTTAACTTCTCACTTAAAGGAAGGCCACTTCTTTCTTTTATCACCAGCCACAAAAGTGGCTTTCTGACTAATAATGACTTTAATGACTTTCTGACTAGTAAGGGATTACGGCATGGGATGGAAGAAAGGAAAACAAAGGGACAGAAACCATTAGCTACAACCTAGAACTAATTGTAACTTGTACTGTTTTTGCTCTGGAAATACGCACATAATGAGACAGATGAAGCAAGAGTCAAAACATTTCTGCGCATGATATATCCATGGAAACCACCAACTTGTCTGTTTAGTGAAACATGGAGGTACGTTGGGACGCTGCTTCTCTGTTGTTTAAAATCTGGAGACGTTATCTGAATTCCACTTGACATTTTAGCCTTCTCATTCTTTACTAATATACAGTGCTATGAAAAAAGAAACTTATTTCAAGGTTAAATATGCCTTACCTGAGTTTTTACATCCCCAAACTCATTATCTTTTGGCTTATAAAGAAAAACATTTTTATTTTCAGTTACTTTTTACCTGAGCTATATACTGGGATTAAACTACTTCCTAGGCTACTTCTGATGATCTGAAGTTACTAAAGCCCTTAGGATGATGTTCAAAGGCAATGGTGATAAATCTCTGTGGTATGTAGTCTTCTTACATACCAAAATTTTTACCTAGCAAAGAACAAAAGTTACATTCTGTGTATCTTTAAGAGGAGATTTAAGAGGACGGGTACTCAAGGTGCAATCGAAAGAACTCTGAGTCTTTCCAAAACCAGTGTCTAATATGTTTTAGCATGCAGTCTATTCCCAACACATACTTCCATATGCTTGATGGCACCAAAATACATAGGTTATGTAGCTATTCCAACTAAATACTTTTTCACAAAATCTGCCATTACTAACTTGATGAAGTTGATATATAAAAAATTATATAATTATATAATTTTCCAAATTGGTAATGGAAAGTGGTTAAAATTGTCCAGCAAGAACTAATTCCTGAGGGCTCACTTTCTGATGATTCTCCAGCAATGAATCAATAACAATATTAAAAAATCCTCCAGTTTTTCAATCTGCTTAGCTTCTTATTTTTGTTCCAGACAAGTATATTGTTTTGGTTTTGGTCAAGATGTCGTACTGGAAGCAAGATAAACATGTTGTATTCTTCCTTATATCTTAAATCTGTAATATTGTCAAATATTTAATAAGCTTATTTAACAAGATCTATTTTACAATAAAATATGTTCAGTGGCATTGACTTTTACCTTTTAATTCCTTGTTAACAGAGTTCTTAAAATGTTTGCCAGACATTTATACTGCTCCCACATTCTAAGTGTGTGTGGGGAGAAAGAGAGAGAGAGATTGTATTCTCTGCAGCTCTTTTGGATTTTTTTTTTTTTTTTTATATACTTTCCTTCGATGGATAAAGAATCAGCACAAATTACGAGAAAAGTAACCACTTCCTTACTTTAATGTATTTTTTCACTATATTTTAGTAATTTATATTTTAATTTTTTCAGATATGTTCATCCACATTTAAAAAAAATGCAAAAATAATTTGAGAAGCTGCTAAGTAATAGTGACCTGACACCTGGACAGTTATCAACCTTTGTTCTGAGATTATGATGGAAGCACAGTATCATGTCATTATTAGATTTATCTGTGCAGATTTTACTCTCTTTCTTGGATGATTTTCCCCATTTCTACAGTAAAATCCAAAGAATACCCTACACCACTCAACAAAGCCTTTACAATTTTTTAATTTCACCTCTACATCAATTATTACAAACACAGGCAATTATTTTTTAAAAACTGACAACAAAATAATTTTAACTAGGATTTAAACACCCTGTCACTCAAGAAATATTTTAGCCTCCAACTTGTGATACCTCTATTCTACAGCTTCTACTGACCACTAGTCTACTTGCTTTTAATACTGCATTTTCACCTTTCTGAAAATGTGCCTGAGAGACCTTAAAATTTTTTACAGCACAGATACTATAATCTAAATAGAACAATTCTGTAACAATTTCTGACTTGTCAGGAAGTCCTTATTTTTCCTCCAGAAAAGAAACCAAAAGTGCATGGGGTGCAACGAGTATAAAAACATAGGCTGTGAAAGCACATGATTGATTCCAAGTGCCACTGAAAAGTACAGGGACTTACAGAAGGAGTCTACTTATCAAGACTTATAAGCAATAAAAAGAATCTATGGATTTTTCACATTAATAGATTAACCATATTTCAAGCCTTTACTAAATTTACTAAGGAAATTACTACTTAATGTGAACCAGCAAAGCTAAAAAATATTTGTCTGTGTTGTTATTGGATAATTCTGGGACAACGCATTAACTGTGATATAAATGTGTGCAGATCAGGTAAATATAAACATAAATTTTTGGTCTAGTTCTTTTATGCAATACAACCTAGAATGCTATATAGGTTTACATAAATCATTTTAAAAGCTAGTTAAACAGGGATCAAAATGTGAGCAAGTAAATAAGAAAACATTTAAGATTTCAGTATAGGATTTGAGAGAAAGTCCATTTTCTATATGTGCTTAGGATATCTTAGGAGAACAGTTTCTCTGGGAGAACAAATCAAATCCATTATATTTATGAATATTCTTACCTATTTTCTCTGGTGAAACATCTTTTACTGACGGAACTTTCAAATTAACTCTGCTAGATGCCAACACTGGAATAGAGAGTTTCTCAGGAACGTCAAAGAATTCTTGCATGCTCACTTGTACGCTGTAATCCACATACTTCAACTCTGGTGGGAATTTATGAGGTTTTAGGAGTTCGCATCTCTGCAAGTGAAGGAATAATGTATACATATGAACAATCATCTCCTAATAATTTCAGGTTAAGAAATATAAAGATACAGGCTTAAATGCGGAATTCCATAACTTGTAAAGTGGTAATTAGTCCAGTTATATAGAAATGGTTGAGAGATGCTCCTAAATAAAGACTGTTCTGTACAATTTTCTAGATGTCATGTGTCTGAAGCATTAATTTTAAAATAACGTTTTGAGATTTACAGTAAAAACACCTACTCAGAAACCACTCTATGTCCCTTTAAAGATACTCAGAGAAGAAAAAAAAAGAGAGAAAATATTAAAATAAAAATGTACTTTGTTTCAGATGTAGACAGGTGTTTCTTTAATCCATAAAATTTCTGATTAATGAAAAATATGAAAAAAGAAAAAATATTTTGACATTCTGTAAGAAATTACTGTATAGTTAACTGTGCTAATTTTAATATTCAAATGTTGACAATATTTTTGAGAAATCAAAGCATTTAGAATTAATTTTATGGACAAACAAGCTCCTCCTTCTGGTAAAAGGCATTGCTAATTCACAGCATGAAACATCTTAGTAAAATTTTAGCACAATACATAAAGGCAAGATCAAAAGAGGCATCTAAATCTCATAATGAAAACTAAATTAGACACCTGAAGGAAATCATTACTGAAAGAATGCAATGATTTAACACGCGACTTGCTCACAATTTCAATTTTTGATCCAATAACACAGTATATTTGCAATGCTCAAGATAAATGATAAGTTCAACAAATTTAGTAACTGTAGTAACTCTAATCATCAAAGACAATCAAAATAGATCTCTCTTTCTTGCAGCAAGGAAAAGGTGTAAAAGCACTGTACAAAAATAGCCAGTATTTTCAACCACGCATACAGGTCAAGTAAAAACACATAGTATACATTCCTGAAGATGTATATCCAGTCTAACTTCAAAATACAGCTGGCATTTATTACTGTTTTCAATGGGATTTAAGTGAACATGAGTAAAAGTTACAGTTTAATAAAAACTTTGGACAGGGTCTTTTTTGGTCAGGAATGGTGGAGGGGATATTTAGACAATGAACATAAAAGAATACTTCGACTCCGAATTAAGTTGCAGAGCAGAAGCCCCCCTCAAAAAAGAAGTTTCTTCAATAAATGCCAACAGAATTTCTATACTCTCACTTTTATACAGATAGCAAGACAGAATTCATAACAAAAAGAATGATAAGAACACTTTTTAGAAATTTATCTGCATAGTGGATTTCCATACTGAGAAATATTTTTAAATTAAGTTTTTTTCTACGGCAGCATATAGCAGAACTACTTTATTTTATTTCTCATGAGCAATTAAAAGATTTTCTGTACATGAAACAAAACATGTCTTTTTGCATATTATTTTCACTTCTCACATGATTATTTATTCAGTAGTACCCATCATTACACATTTCATAACTAATTGTTCTCCACTGTTCTTCAATACAAGTAATTTTATCACTCGTGTTAGATCTTAGCATACCTAGTCATAAGGAGACTATTACCATTACATTCCATCTCAATTAAATACACAGCTTCGGAGCAGTCAAGTCTTTCATCAAGTCTTTGTTAACTGGCTGTGATATTAAAGGACTTTGGTTAAGAAAAGTTTATAAAATGTCACCACAGGAGTGTAGTAGGTATAATCCAAAACAAAAATATTTGAGTCTAGATTACATGGCTACAATTCTTGTCCCATGACAAACATATTAACTAATTTGATTTGTATTACTTCTTAAACTTATCTGTAAACAAAAAGGCATAAATTTAACAATCTCAAGACTCTAGGGAAAATTCTCTCCCCTTAGCACTGGGAATCATGCAGCACTGGGAACCATACTCAGGAAGGAGTCCAGATGAAAAACTGGAATAACATACAACTTCCTAGCCAACTGTCCGAGGCCAGGCAGCATCAGGTTCACATGGGAAATCAAATAAAATAAAATAACAGTTTGAGCATAATCCACAGATATCTATATTTGAATTCTATATGAGAAAAAAAAAAGTTTGGTTAATTGGGAGTATTGCTATTATAAATTCATTCACAAATACTATTTGAATGTTTACTGGACTATCTAGGGATTTGTTTCTAGATGCTGAATTCTTGGGAAAATACCCCTAGGTTGGAATTATGTATAGATAGGGAGATATAGCTTATAAGGAAGATCCAGTGCTTTCCAAAAGTATGGTGTATTGATTGCAAAACAAGAAAAAAGTCTTTCCTGCTCCTCAATTTATTTTTGATATGTCTGTTCTTATACAAAATAATTTAAAAAATAAAAAATAAAAATTCTGTTTGAGAATTTTCATTCCTTATGAAAATGAGCATAAGGACACTAATACAGACATCAATACATAGAATATAAAAGATTCTTTAATCAATATGTATTTTTCAGAAGCTAACTGAAATAAACCACCAATGTTCTTTTTAACTGCAGCTAACATTTCTTAAAGGATGACTTTTTAATAGCATGAGTGAGGAAGCAACTTCAGAATGAACATTCAAATTGTGTGAGGGAAATGAGGATTAATAACTGTCGGATTGCAGAATATGTTAAAAAAATAATAATCTTCATTAGACTATTTTCTGAAACTTTAAAATTTCATTCTTACAAACAAGAACAGCTAAATAATTCTAGGACCAGATTTCTGTGATTCTCACCTCTATTCTGGACAGCCCTAGCAATGCAGTTGCAACTCGGATGCTACTGCTATCCAGAGTCTCTGTGATCTTTCTTCTTTCATATTCAATATTTGACATTTGCTGTTGTGCAGCAATAGCCAGAGCCCTTTCTCTTGATTCATTGATCAATGGAATCCTGAGATTTTCTTCAAGAGTCTGCTCAAGACTGCATTTCAAATATAAAACCGGCTCTGCTGCACTTGGACCTGTTTAAATAAAAAATAAATAAATAAACAACAACAACAAAAAACAATATTTGTCAACTGCTACTGTAACTTCATAGAGTACTTAAAATCCTTAACCTTCAAAGAAAAACCTGAATACAAAATTCCTTTGAGATTTAGTTACATGCTACTTCTCCAGTAAATGCTATTTACTTCCATAAAAAATTTATTTATTTTTAATCATAGCAAGGAAATAAAAATTGATACAACCTGAAATCCAAATAGAAGTTGCTTTTCATGGTTAATCAAAAATCCCAGACTTCAGTGTTACTACTACTGCAATGGCAATAAAATTTAAAAAAATCTTTCTGTTTCCTATACAACACGACCACTCTTTTATTCCTCTAGATGATGTTGCATTGCTCCTAAAAGGAGTCATCATCAATATAATCCTGATCAGAGATGGCAAAACTCAAAGTGTTTCTAAGTAGACTGTTCTGAAATCCGTAGTTCTCACTAAAGCTCTCTGAAATAAATACCAACAAACGTTTCCTTATCTCTCCTGTACATACACTTAACTTACTTCAAATTTTCACATTCATATTTAGAAATATCAGTAAAAAAAAAAAATCTTGGAAAGGAAAACTGTGGGTGAGAGCTTTTACGCATGCACTAGTACCAAAAGATCTTAGAAAAACAATGTTCGATCTTATTTGGCAAAATGCATGCCAAGAGCAGCATATTTTTACCCTTCACAGAAAAGGAATGGAGACAGATAAGAGAGCTTACATTAATAAATGAGAAATGGTGTGTAGATTTCTGATAATTCATGCAAGTGCCTTAAATCAAAATAATCTTATACTGCTCTGGTTAGCTTTTGACGCATAGCAGAGAAAGTTTCATAACTGATGTACATCTCTGTATTTTTTTCCAGTGAATACTTTTTACTTTGTAGAGTTGGTCCACAAAATCAGATCTCTGCCCAATCTGGCTTGAAATGGCTGAGATAAAAAGCTCCCAGGATATGAAGATCTCATGAACATGATTCTGAGCAGACTAATCCAAAGATAAAAGGTAAAGGTAAAACCTTATAATAGGCAGGAAGTTCCAGGAAAAGTCTAGAATAGCTAAAATGCTATAATACAAAATATCACTAGAGGTGCACTGAGAGCAGTGGCTTAGAAATTGTTTCATGTTTTCCTAAATGCCTCATTTTGACCTAGACATGTTAATTCTTTTTTGATCTTTGTAGCATGTTAAAAACTGTCCTGCCTGAGAACATCCTGGAAAAAAAAAAAAAAAAAAACATTAAAACTTGCCCCTCCCTCTCAATTCCCTTTTCCCCCTTTCTGCCAAATAACTCATACCTCCAGACGCAGTCATGGAGAAGTATGTCTGAACCACTATCAATGAAACAGGCTATATACCTAATAATTATTTTCAGATTAGTTGGTGTCTGAATCTACATTTAGTAACAAGCAGAAAGACAGTTAATTAACTTCCTACTGAATAATAGCCACACCGGGTCTGAAATAGGACTGACAGCAGTTTATCATTGGTTGTTTGAAGACAAAAGTATTGGATTATCTGTCAAATCACAATACTTAATACAATATTCATGTGTTCTAAAAGTAGAAAAACTCTAGGTAAATTGACTTGTCCTGGTTTATCTGGCTACAGACTACATTTGAAATAGAAGAGAAAATATGAAAAAATATTGATATAGACTGTTAAAAACAACTTCACATACAAGTCCAATAAGATAACTAATAACCAGATCGTTGCTGCTCTGAAGAGAATGGACTGGACAACATTAAAAGAAACATCTCATACTTACATTGTAATACCTTTCTTACACTTTCTTACACTTCACAACCAACAACTGCTTATACCAGATACATATAATGAATCTTAACAGAAAAGAATATTTACAAACAATGATTTGCTTTATTTTGCTGCCCTCACTTCAATTTACTTTACCTTCTAATGTGCTGCTAATATGCAAAACATTTGGACTATCCATTGGAAGCAGTCCTGAAGGTAAAGGTATATCACCTGTTCCTTCTACCAGGTATACAAATTCTCCAATCTGAAACACAGAAACATACACATACACATAATTCTTAAAGGAACTCATGGAGAAAAGAAAATGGCAGAATATTAAAACTGAAAACAAAGATAACCTAGTAACACTGAAGGCCTGGCTTGCAAAATAATTTCCATATCCAGGAGAACCATTATTTTAGAACTATGTTTAAATAGAAAAAAATATAATTTCAAACCCTGCTATGATATCCAAATGGTTTTAATTAAGAATATTAAATCTGAAAAGTCAAGAAGTTTCAACAAGTTGAATCCTTTCCAACTCATCATATATGATGGATCATATATCATATTTAATGGAATGAGAATACCCTGAGTCACAAATATGGTGATAAATTGAATTCTAATTATGTACTATAGCTGCATATATTGAAACTTATATACCAGTTGTCTTCAATGTTTTTCACTTTGTAGGAAATGGTTACTGTAATTTTGAGAAAGTAACACTTCTATTTCATCAAAAATAATTAAATCCCTATAGAAGCTTGAAAATAAGCATAAATATGACCCAGAACAAAGGAAGACAATAATTTCCCATAGAGGAAAGTATAAATTAATGATCAGAGAAATAATACTTGAATAATAGAAGGAAAAAAAAGGGGGGGGAGCAAATAAAAACAGAAAAGTATTAAAAACAAATCACTAAAAGCACTCTAAACTACAAAGACTACAAAGAGAACATCCCAAAACTAAATGTAATTAAATTAGGTACATATATACATACACCAGGAGATTTAATAGACATAACACTATTGCTTTGTTAACTTCTTGCAGTTTACTGCAAACTTTTGTACAACTTTAGTTTCTACTGATTGCAAGGCAGAGGGTCAAATGTTGCTATGACTAGACACACATAATTTACCACAGAAAGTCAACTCATATTTCCATAAACTATATTCTGTAAAATCATGCCTTAAAACTGCATTTCTGACATATATTCTTCATTCCAGATATGAGGGAAGTTATTTATTTATATCTGTTAGTTCATCTGTCAGCCAATGCAATTTTTTCACTCTAATATTGGTCAATAACAGAAAATATACCTGCTTCTTATTTTATTCAAAGCATCATCAAATATTTATGCTAAAGCCAAAAACATTGCAGTTATGTTTCTAGCACAGCAGAAGGAAAACTACTGAACTTTGATGGCATTTTCTCCCCTTCCTTGGTTCAAGAATTCAGACAAATCTTCCTTGAGAAGGATTAAAGAAACCTACAGGAAAATAGGTTTCCCACATCCAAACTAATAGCCACTCCTGGGAACCAATTTAAACAGAAATTATTCTTGTTTGACACAGTGTTTTGACTCCATAAGGACCACTAACAAGTTCACAAGCTTGCAGCACATACAACTAATTTCATGAAGGTACTGGTTGCTAGGTTGCCATTCTACTATCAATTACTTTTTTTGTCATCACTGACATCAACATACTCGTATGTAGGAACAAACTTCCTCATTTCCCTTCTTGCTTTGAAGAAATCTTGCTTTTTGATCTCCATAAAATGCAAATCCTGTTTTCTTCCTGCTGAGGTTTTCTCAGCAGAATGGGTATCATACTGTATTTTGCAAATTTAGCTGGGAACCCCATGGTTTTCATGATTTATATTTCCAGTTTTCATGAGCTGCAAAGGCTTGCGTAAACGTTTTCTAGGTAGGGCTTAATGTTTAAAAAAAAAAATCAATAAAATATCTGTTGAATAAGCTATTTATCTAATTCTGTTGCTAGATAATATTGCAAAAGCATGGATAGCTACTAGGAATTTGCAGTTTCCATGAAAGTCAGTAATTAAGAACAACAGAGAGTAAAGTATTCTTTAAACAAACCATTTAATTTCATATTAGACATTTACCTGTGAAAATCTGGAGTGACAATTTTAAACTATGACTTCGTAAATGACTATCATTGAAATCAAAGGTCATTCATATTTAGATTATCTCCCAGGAACAAAAATCTAGAGAAAAAACAACCCACTTATATTACCCAATATACAATTCCTTCTCTGAAAAGACATATGCTGAAAATTTAAATAATATCACTTTTGATTTTTCTTAAAAACAAAGAAGTATGGAAACAAAACTTTGAGAAATGTTAAACAACTTGTTCTGTCATTTCAAACACTAGAAAAGTTAACATACGGACTCTTTAAAAAAAAAAAAAACAGGTAGGCCAACTATCTTGACACAATATAGCTTCTTGCTTTTATTACAGGTATATAGTTGATGCAGTGATACATAGGATTCCTAGTCAGATTCAAGTCTATCTAGTGTTTGGATCTCAACATCTTCGTTTATTGTAATGAAGCTACATTTTGACTCTGACTGCTGTTTTTGTCCATTTGTCTTAATGATTAGGAAAGTTATGTAGAAAGAAATGCTAAATTAAATGATTTATTAGATTATAAACAGCAAAAGCCCGTATTTGAACAATATAAGCTCCATCAGCATACGAAACCATTTGATCATCATACAGCTTGGTCATACAGCTACAATTGTTCGTCAATGAGAAAACGGTGCAATAGCGATATTGCAGCCATATACACAATACTTAAAGCCAATTTCTACCTGTCATCACTGTACAAGTCATGATAGCTGTTTTGCATCTTTCCCTAGGAGGTTCCACGTTTTACTATATATGATACAATTATGTGGATGGGACTTGCCTTTTCCTAGCCCAAGGTTGTACATATCAAACTTATTACACATTCAGCAGCCTTTAAATGCACCCCACCTAACCAGTTAAGCTTAAATGAACAGGTCTTCCAGGAATAGTTACCATACAGGACATGAGTGTCTCCTCAGAGGCATTAATGCTTTCTGCTATGACAAGTGACTAGAAGCCAGGTGTCAAATTTTAGATGTTTCTACATCACCACTGGGGATAACCCTCAATGGTTTCTAGAGGCTGTCAGAAACATTAACTGTCAATAGCTCTGATCACATCTCTTTCTGATTTACTTTCCTCTCATTAGCATGTCTCCATTTCCCCTCTCTTCATTTGACTAGACAGCTTAGTTGTTAAAATCCCTAATGTAGCATGAGACTCCTATTTTCTGTCAGGGCATATACTTCTGCTCCTAACAAGAAAACAAACAGCAAGAATGCCAACAGCAGAGACTATAAAATCATAGCATGTAGAAAATGATCCTTCCTAGATCTGCTCCCAGAAAACTGTAGGTTAGGGTAGAGACTGCATCCAGATCATTATATTGAATTAAAACTGGTGGACCCAGCCTCCATGTTCTCCACCAGTTCTTTTGAACTAGTTAACATTTAGAGCAACCAGTGTCCTGTGACAGTTGACTTAGATTAATAATTGTATACAAAAAAGTACTTCATTTGGTTCAGTTTGTATCTCATGCCACAATCGCTCTATTAACTTTCTGCAAATTATTCATAATTTTATGCATCTTTCATGTCCCTTAACTGTCTCTTTTTTTAACTGAAGGAAATTAATTTCTTTTTAGTATCTTTCTCCATAAAGAAACCATTATATACTTCTTATCATTCTTGCTTCTTGTTTTTTCTTTTTTTTTTTTCCTCCCTGATTCCTATTATACTGTTTGCTGGAGTGACTAGAACTGCACACAATAGGCAAGGTGTGTACACCATAGCTCCTTAGGGCATATTGAGGTTTCTCATTTATATGTCTATTTCTTCCCCCCCAAAAAAAATCTCTTTTTGAATAATGCTGAGCACTGGGTTGGATTTCTTTTCACAGAACTGTGAACAAAGATAACACTCCTCTGACAGAGGGACATTTATATAACCTCTTTGTAGCTAATTGCCTGGTGCCAGTAAGGTAATGCTATGGCATAAGCTCACTGTCTGACTGTAGTTGTTAAAAGAAAATCCTTCATCTCTCACTCCACTTATTTTCAAGAAACTCAAATGAACTTGTTCTGGTTTTGGCTGAGATGCAGCTACTTTCCTCTGTAGAGCCCTGTATGTTGTTGTGTTTTGCATTTTTGATGAAAATGGTGTAGTAAGCAAGAGGCTGTGCGGTTCTTAGCTGCCCACCAGAGTTAAACCACAACAAAACAGTATGTTCCTTAAGGCTTCCAACCAAGTGACTTTCTTTCTTAAAGAAGAAAAAAAAAATAGCCAGTGGTTGGTTTGAATAGCGGTTGAATAGGATCGTATATACAGGCTTAGGCATCATTGCGTAAGTTATATTTTCTTTTTAAAGCAAGGAGAACATTATGAAGACAAGGTGCCATAACCAAAGTCACGGTTAAACAATAAAAACAAACACCAAACACAAAAACACTAAACACTAGCAGTAGTCTCTTGCTCTATAGTAAGGAAGAATATGGAAGCTAAGAATGTGGAGGAGAAAAAGTATAAATAATTAAGTTTGGGATATATTGTCACAAATCATGAAAACATTGCAGAGAGAATGGCAGATACATGTAATTACACAGAGGGAAAGCTGAAACAGAGGTAATATTATGGACATAAGAAGGAGAATGCAAGCCTTGAGATCAACCACATGTAAAATAAGTTTAGAGAAACAATAGGGTGTTGAAAAACAATGACAGCACATTAAGAGGTGAAATGATGGATAAAAGACAGAAATAAGAAGGTTGTGGCCACTGAGATAAAGGATTACAGGAACATCAAAGGAGTTGGAGTGCAAATTTTAAGTGCTGAAAGTTGGTCAAAACTGAGTCTTGGTAATTTGATGAAATCAATTCCAGTTAAAAAACATATGTCAAATGCCAGATTACATTAATCAAGAAAAAACTGAACAGTAACAGCAACAGAGTTAGTATTCAGGTACAACCTGTTCAACAGACTTCCTTACACTGATGACAAGGACTGAACAGAATTTGGACAGCATTATTTAAACAAAAAAAAAAAAAAAGGGGGGGGGTGAGGGTGGAGAGAGACAGAGCAAGGAAAATTATTATTATTCTACTTTGGCATCTTATCCTAGATACAGTAAAGACTGCATTTCTTCCCCGTCTATATCTCATCCAAAAGCATTATTCTTGCTCCCATATTAAGACAAAGGTTTAAATTCCATATTTCTTTTGTGGACATAAAAGGGCAGTGAACTTTAGTTTAAATTTCTTAGTTGAAACTTGTAACTTATGCAAACCTCTGATCAACTTTTTTAGCAATGTTTCCCCCAAAGAGTTATAGGAATATTTTACTTCAAATATATATATATATATATATATATATATATATATATGGAAAGAGAAAAGGTTTTCATATTTTCATTTCCAAAAGTCTGCACACAGATCACATCTTTATAGTTGCATATGCACGCAAAAACATTATGTGAACATATGTACATAACAGATTTGTATATTCATTTACCGTATTTATATATAACTGGCAAACATCTTAAAGTTTTACAGAAATAGTCTTCTGAACTGACTAGACTATCACGTGAAAGCCACTCGCAAAACATATTTTCCATCCTTACCAGTTCATTAACCAGAATGACAGTGCAGTAACGTTTTTCCAGATTAAACGGAAGAAAGTGAATCTCTAAGCCTGCAGAACTTCTCGCTGTCAAGAATAGTTTTTCCATTGGACTGAAGAACTCATGCAGGAGGCTGGACTGGTCAGCTGTTAAAATAAGTTTTAATGGTTGCTTAGATACAACAGCACCAGTTGCAAAATACTGCATCTGCCTGAATTTAAATATATAAGGATACTGTAGTAATCAGTATTTAACGTACTCTGAAGTTACACTTGTGTAAATATGCTGCAATATTGCATGCTGTATTATTTGCATTCATTTTGCTAATTAATTGTGTTCTTATTCCATGCACTGAAGCAAAACCAGGGAAATCAGACTGTTCTATCAAAAAAACAAACAAACAAAAAAACTCTTTAAAGATGTACAGCCTATAAGCAAATAACTCCTCTTGCCAGTAAGAAGAGTACAGTTTAATGCTATTTAAATGAACCATCTTGCCCCAGTGGCAGAAACTACATTTTATATTATAACCTGAAGTCCTCTGGAATACACAAAAACCAAGTTCTGGAAAGCTTACTTTCTTAGTATTGCTTTCAGGAAAAAAAAAAAAAATGCTGATAAAGTGTTTTCTTCCTAAGATACGAGGAATCTTATGGGTGAATCTGTGAGTCAGACTACTTTCTTAGCGAGTGTTTTTTCTCTCCAAAGCATATTTTGGTAATGCAGAGTACTTCAGAGCCTGACTTTCATTCTACCTTAGCTGCCTAACCTTCTAGAAAGATCATCAGTCTGAAAACTAGGAGAGAAAACTAGGCGTTTTCAGTCCTAAAAGTGCAGGCAACCAAAAGTGAAGATCACAGAACAGCTGAGGTTAGAAAGGACCTCTGGAGGCATTCTGGTCCAACCCGCCCTGGCTCAAGCACAGCTACATAAGAAAATTATGCAAAACTCTGGCTACTTAAATGTCAGTGAATTAGCACCTCCCTCCCAAAATCCAAGAACCACACTAATGAAAGCCATAACCTCTACCCTCCCACCCTTGACTACCTTTTCTTTCCATAGTCCAGCTTGTTTTCCAAATAAAAATAGGAATTTCCCAAAATTCGCATTTCAACAAACAGCTAAGTTGCATGTGAAACTGATATTTCCAAAGCTTACATAAACAATAACAAAAACCAACCAACCAACCAAACAATCACCAACAGAACCCAAAGCCCATTTTTACCCTTTCATCACATATGGTAAATTTTTGACTATGTAAGGTAACAGTTCCTAAACTTGTCACCTGTTCAAGTATTCCTCATTCAAAGTACGTCAAACTGTGGTACAGACTGAATTAGTCTTGTGAGAGTCCTCCCTCCTCACCTGTTCTCTGGACTGTGCAAAATTAAAACAATCACCAAAGAAGTACATTTATTAAATAATTTAAGATATTTTTTTTGACAGTTCTGTTCTTTATTATGGTTGCTTCAAGAAAAAATACAAAAATATTTTCTGATTCCTACTGCTCTCCAATTAGGACTCCTCCTGACCCTTAACAATAATATTGTCTCAGAAGAAAACATATGTGGAAGACTCTTAGTTGGGTTTTGTTTGCTACGCTACAGGGAGAAGTATCAAGAAGTATGCTCAAAGCAGAAGTGCACTTCCACAAGAAGCAAAAACATAGTTTTGGTACACCACTTCATTAGTTAAGGTACATACTTTTAATTTTTATGAACTTTGTATTAGTTGGTTGTTAATCACATCTCAGAAAACAATATGAGAAATCAATATAAATTGAAGAGCTAGGTGATTCATATTACAAATCTCTTTTCCACATGGCCTCATGGAAAGCAAACGATATATCCCAAGAGGAAAACATTAATTTCATAAGGCAAAATTTTGCTCAAGTGGACTTCTGACAGTCTCAGAAAAGGCTACAGCTCCAGATTCGTATGTTTTTACAGAACTTTTGACTGACGTTTCATAGGAAACAAAAGCAAGAATTGCACTCTTTATGAGTATTTTTGAAAATAACTCAGGTATGCTGAAAAGACTCCACATCAAACTGCCATGAAGTCAATACATGGGCCATTAAAAAAAATAAATATTTATTTGTTAAAGTCACTAGGACTACAGTGCAGCTTTAGAAATCATTTCAATTAATAAAATAAAAAATACCAGATGATACACGGCTATAAATAATAAGTTCTGAGCATATTTTAGATGTCAAAACTCTGCTTATGCAGATTCTCTGATTGCTACTGTAGTGACATAAGGTGTGTTGTATAGAGGTACTTACAGCAATTAAAGTTGTTCTCTTCATTTGACTCATTAGGCAGTGCACTGTTTTTACAATTTATTACATTATTTTCAGAACTAGAACAAAAAAAAAAGAAAGCAATACAGTAAATTTGGAGATTTCTATTATTTCTCCTAACAGATAGCTTCTTTCCCCCTTTTAGACATAAATACTGGAAAAGCAAATGTTTCAAACAAAAGCAACAAACATTTTGGAACCATCTACTTATCAATAATGTCAGGTACCACCTCTTTCACTTAAGTTAGTAGTCATATTTACAGCAGAGCTAGAATGTGCTTCCTTCAATTAAGTTGTATAACATCCCTGCAGTAATCTATAAACAAAACTCCATATTAAAAAATACAATTAGAATTTGTCAATCAAAAACATTCCCGACCAATAATATTTTTTGGTGAATTCAGTCCCAGTTCTTCTCTTTACCATTTCAGTATTCTATTGCAGTAGGTAAAGAATTGTTCCCTGGTACATCCTGAGGTGACAAAGCCTTGCATTCCTCTGACATTTGACTTCAAAACAGATTTGCAATGTTTCCTGTAAAAGCTACTCTAGAAATACATCTAAAAATCCTATTTATTTAATGGCATAGACCATTAGCTTTAAAAGATACCTCATAATTTCTACTTGGATCATAGAATGGCAATGACTTTAATCCTACTACACCTTAGCAGGAAAAAAATAATCTCTAAATAAATTAGAAAAGTTTACCACTAAATGCAACTTTCTAATTTAAGTATTTGAAATAAATATTTCTAGTCTCCAAGATGCCCTATGTTGTTTCAAAACATACATTTTGATAGAGTCTCAAAGATACTTAAATAATTTCACTGCTCCCAAACTGCATCAGTATTACACAAAACATTTAAAACTTTTAACCCATCATTTTTTCTTAGAGGAAACAGGGCACAATTATTTAAGAAAAAATGCAACATAGACAGTGGAACATTTGCATATTTCATGGGAAAAAAAAAAGTTAATTTAGTTCACATGCAAGGTTCTTTTCTACAAGGTTATAGCCCTGAAAAAAGGGGATAAGAAAGCCTGGGAACAGCCTGTCCCTCCACACCTCTTTGACACCAAGGCTACAGGAACGGTCTATATACGCTAACAGTGCAATTAACCATACAACAGAATGCAATCAAGGATTTGTCTGAGAAAGGAATGAATGAAGAGGATGAACCTTAACCTAAACACCTTACTCAGTTCACAACAATGTTGTTTTTCAAGTGTACCTGAAAAGAACACATATACTTGGGAAAAAAAGAAAAAAAAAACTTAAAATCTTTGCTTATTCTCATCCCCCCCATCTTACCATCTTATTTCCTTGATATTACTTTATATTTTATTTCTATCCTTCTTCACAAACAATTCTACCAGTGTTGACAGGAGTTGAGACTGTGCAGTTACATTTATGGAAGGACAGTTTTATTTAATTTACAATAAGCACAGGTAAGAATCCATAGATGCAGAAAAGAAATACTGTAATGCATCTAAAAGAAATTACTGCAAGTAGCTTTTTCAGTTCTAGACTCAGGTTTAATATTATTCACACATAAAAGTCATTTTCCCCAGCAGTAAAATTTGATGAACCAGCTTATACCAAACAATTATCATGTACAGCATTGGTAGCTATTGGGTCTCTCTTAAAATAAATTGTTAATCTTGCTGGGCTAAGAAAAAAATCACAACCTTAAATAAATGGACTTGTAAAATTCTCAGAATATGTTACCCTGGGGATTCATTTTAATGCCTATACTTAAAAGTCATTTTTCAGAAAGGGAAATGATCTCTGAAGTATGTGAGTATAACATACTATTTACTCTTTACTAACAAATAATTTATCTGACACAAAAATACAAAAAAAATACACATTTTATACAAAACATCATCTCCTTCAATGCTTTGTCTTTGAATCAGAAAGCCCAGTTATGATTTCAGTAACAGAGACGACAGCAGAAGAATCACTGTAAAAATAATGAATTGTTCAAAAGGTGTTTAAAAAGAAAAGATAAAAAGAATATTACATGGAAATCCATTGTACATTGATGCCATACACAGTACAGCATAAGTTTTCACTGGGGTGAACCATACTTTGAATAAATCTCATTTTCTGAGGTGAATGGCAGAGAAATTCATTGCACTGATTTGAAGGTCTGCCTCTGTAAAATTATTCTCACCCAAATGAACATAGTATCTGCAGATAAATAAATTGAAAGTGAATTAAAGCTGTATAGTGGCAAATGTGTACATTGTGTCCTGTCCTTCTGAAATAAAAATAAATTACATACCATGTAATAATAAAAATAATATAATTAAGATCAGGAAAGTATTGAAGGCATACCCTCAATCTAGCTCAATACATTTCCTTTAAATACAGAGAGAAATGAGAAGGTTAGGCAGAACAGCTTAATGCTACCATAAAATAAGTCTACACAGACATTTTGCTATGGCATTAAGCCCACAGTACTGTCCTATGAGACCTTATGCACCGATCATTTTACTCCATGTTAATACTGAATTTTACTGTACGAAAAATATTTCTGGTGAAGAAGACAAGACAAGCTTTGACATCAAGGTTATGCATGTGCTGTTCAGACACAACGGCAAAGATCCATGAGCTAATTATGGGACTAAGCACATTGTATTACACTATATGGTTCAGGTCTCAGTCTGAAAACTCAGGTATCAGAAGTGATTCAGTTTAATGGGAGGAATGGTAACCAAGAAACTTCACATTTGTTTTGTTATTTTTTTGCAAATGCAATTGGCCACTTCCAAATAAGAGTTTTTTTTTTACTGTGCATTAAATAGACTAAAAGATCTACAAGAGTATGTTACATGTGAGGGTTGGCTTAGGAGGGCGCCTCTCAACTGTTTGGTAACAAAACCCAGTTGAGTGAGACAAAACGGCAGGTGTGAATACTTCCAACTCATTCTAACAGTGGTTTAGTCTAATGTGTTCAAATTTGTACTAGAAATTACTTAAATACTTGGTCACCAGTAAGAAACAGTTCAGCAGCTATCATCTCTGAGTTGCCGGTTACCTCTTCCTGCATAGTACCACAAAGAGACTGGGCTTGCCATGTTAGCAGGAGTACCAAAAATCAAGTTGGGATCAAAAGCAAAAAACATCTCTGCAGTCTACGTTGGCCCACACAAGCCATTAACCACACTTTCCATCCAACAAATTCTTGCACAAGGAAAATTATTTTGCTTTCTGTATTACGGTTTGGAGTAGAATTTCTCAGGTGGTCTTTTTAAGTTCCTTCCAGTTCCAACATATTACTGATGTGAAAAGAAAACTAAGAAGTGTCAGCCACCACAGGGAAATCTCGAGTCCATACAGCAGCAACTTCATCAATAAACTTTAGAAGACAAAAGGAAGCAAACTGTTTATTAGAGAGAGAAAGGATACAACAGCTTACTAGTGCACTGAAAATACTGAAACATTTGAGCAGAAAACTCATATGTAAGATATTTGCCATTTTCCCACACTCTGTGGGTTAGTTTGTGATCTCAGAACAAAGACTAAGACAGGAAGTAAAACAAGAACTGCCCAAAAAAGGTAGTATGGCTTTCATTAGTATAGATCAGTTTCTAATATATCAAATATTAATCAGAATTGTGATGACTCCTAACTATATTTCTAAACCACATTTTCTTAAACAACAGAAATAACATCTCATAATCTATATTAGACATGGACACAACAGACCCTTTTAGATCTTCAGTTTTGTTCATCAGATCAGTAAGTAAATACAAGTATTCTGTTCAGTGTAACCCTTCCGTTGAAGCATGAAACTGCTTACAACAAGAAGTATACAAATAAATAAATACATAAAATTCAAAATATTTGGAATTTCTGGTATTATCCCTGGTTAAAATAAAAAGTAAGCAATGCTAAGAAGCTATATGCAATATTCTGTGGATAAAACAGAAGGAAGGGATGCCATCCAAAGGGACCTGGACAAGCTTGAGAAGTGGGCCCACATGGACACAATGAGGTTCAACAAGTCCAAGTGCAAGGTGCTGCATCTCTCAGTCCCAGACATGAGGATATACTGAAAGAACTCATTGAGAGCAGCCCTGTGGAGAGAGACTTGGGAGATCTGCTGGACAAAACGCCCGACATGAGCCAGTAGTGCACACTTGCAGCCCAGAAGGCCAACTGCGCCCTGGGCTGCATCAACAGAGGGGTGGCCAGCAGGGGAGGGAGGTGATTGTCCCCCTCTGCTCTGCCCTTGTGAGGCCCAACTTGGAGTGCTGCATCCAGGCCTGGGGCCCTCAGCAGAAGAAAAATGTGGGGCTGTTAGAGCAGGACCAGAAAAGGGCCATAGAGATGATCAGAGGGCTGGAGCACCTCTCTTATGAAGAAAGGCTGAGATAGCTGGGGCTGTTCAGCCTGAAGAAGAGAAAGCTCCAGGAAGACCTCTTTGCGGCCTTTCAGTACTTAAATGGGGCTTACAAAAAAGATGGAGAACAGCTTTTTACATAGGGAGAAAGAGGTAGGACAAGAGGGAACTCTTTTAAACTAAAAGAGGAGAGATTTAAATTAGATGTTAGGAGAAAATTCTTTACTCCTAGAGTGGTGAGGCTTGCCAGAGAAGTTGTGGATGCCCCATCCCTAGAAGTGTTCAAAGCCATGTTGGATGGAGCCCTGGGCAACCTGATCTAGTGGGTAGGCTCACTTGAAACTTCAAGATGTTAGGATTGAAGCATGCAAATGATATAAATCATGTAGACACAATTACTTAAAATGTAAGCACTGATGTTACGATAAGGTTACACTTAGAGAGCACTTAGACCAACAGGCCCCCATTTTTTAGAAGGCATTTTCTGCATTTTATCAAAAGAATAAAAAATGATTGCAGGTACAATCTTCATATTGGTCGGTAATATATTGCAAAAATAGTAATTTTTAGCACAAATTTCAGAAGTTTGTTATGTTCCATTCAAGAAACAATCATTCTTAAAAGGAGCACGTAAATGGATTTTACAGATAAAAGAAACATCAAATCAAATGTTTGCAGATACTGGAGATCAATAAAAATGCAAATAAATACTGGAGCTTTCTAAAGACTTAAGCTGCCCTCAAATCAATTTTAATAAGAGTTAGGCCTAGATGTATGACTACAATTACAATTTTTTAGATTGTGTTATTTACTGAAGATAAAATATGCAGATGAAAAGTCATTCTCTAACTATTCCAACAGTTTCTGATACCTTTAAGTATAATTTACTAGTAAAATCTGTAACCTCTGTAACACTGAGGTTAACTGCTAAATGTTCAATTATTGTAGCACAGCTGGTAAACGTAGCTTGGCTGTGAGTGCACAGAACGCACAGGACACAAACAAGGGACAGAACAGCATCAAAAGCATCCACCTCTGGTACCTATGTAATAGTGTTTTGGTAGCTACAGTATTCTTTCTTGATAGTGTTTTGGAGCTGGAGTATTCTTCACATTCAATGTGAGAGGGCTGCTGGTGGTATATTTTAAAAGTTAGTTCCTGCTTCTTTTGTTGAGAAGAAATCTGATTGGTTACACATTGGTTATCTTTCCAGTAAGCTGACTTCTGCTGGTGGTGGTTTCGTTTTGTTTTATTTTTAATCTACTATACTATTTCAACTGACGTTTATGAATGTTGATCTATGAATAAATAATTATAAAATACAGTTGAAGTGACGGAAGGCTAGAGAAACAGATCTCTGTAACTAAATTACCAAATATGCGAATGCAGAATCTAAAAAGACTTAGAATTAAAACTTTTAGTCCTTGGCTGAAAAATAGAGTTATTAAAAGGACGATTATTAAAACAGTGCAATTCGTAATGTCTGGCAAGTTCCAAAAATAGTATTAGACATTTGTGGTCATCCTTTCTCTACGCTGAACCATTTCAAAAGAGTGCCAAACCTATTCTGGATTGTCTCTTTCTCCTTTAAACTTGACTATGAACAGTTCTAATCTACATCTCTCCTCTGCAATGCCCCTAAAGATTTCTGCCTGTTCATCTAAACAGCTTGGTATTTATATCACTGTCTAACAATTAAAGACAGTGAAGACAGAAATGCCTCCTTTCAGACTGTAAGTTGTCTTAAGCATAGAACCTTCTTTATGATACACTTCTCCTTGACTCTCACTCCAAATTACTCTCTGTTTTTCAGTCTTTGCCATTTTATTACCTTTACCACACTTACTTTGAACTCTCCTTCACCTTCCACATTGCCTATGCTAGAAAATCTGTCCCTAGTCTGTTTAAGCAATAAAGTCTAGACACAAAATTATATTAACTTATATCAATATTTCTGCACTAATATCCCCTCATTCTCATTTGCATCTCCAGGGGCCTACTTAACCTGTAACATTTTAGACTTCAGCACAATTAGAATTCTCTAGTCTGCCTATTTATAATTAAAAACGTGATCTCACTGTTACACCTTCAAATACACCTACAGTCTTCATTCTGAGATTCAGAACTATTCCTTCTCTTTTTCAGGTCCTGGTGAACTGGAGTCTTACTGATATTTTCTGTCAACACTTCAGTCACCTAAGTCACCATGATTGCCCCTATCCCAGCATCAATATTTCACCTTTCAGTTCTACTTTATATAACACTTCTTCCACTTAGCATATTATTATCATTTTTACCTTTTATACTATACTTGTCTTTTCTCCACTGTTTGAATAAATTATCTGTAAGGTATTTCAAAAATGTTACACAGTCCTACTTTATTTCCCTGTTTCTTAGCCTGTACTTCTTTACAACTGGTATGCACACAGCTATACACAAATATGTAATACTAATGAAACTGTACAACTCATTATAGTATAATTAGCAATTGCCATTTAAAACTTACCTGAATGTTTGCTCTTGCTTTACTTGCCTGGCTTGATATATATGTTCTGGCTGAGTTAAGCAACTTGTGGATTCCAGCAAAATGACCCTGGAATATGGCAAGTACACTTAAACACTACGTTTTACTAGCAGAATGAGGAGAAAATCTAGCTTTTTTCAAAAATTAAAAAAAAAAATCACAAACAAAAACAATGTGCTTTTCAAGACAAATGATATCCATATTTTAAATTGGAAAAACTATTCTAAAGTATAATTTATGGTATGTTCTGTACTAATTTAAATGAGTGAAAATAATTTCATTTACATTTGAACAGAGACCTAAAGTGTTTTTGTTGTTGTTGTTTTTTGTTTGTTTGTTTTTTTAGTAATGTGGGAATCTATTAAGATACAGGAAGATACAGGAAATAGTCATTTCCCTAATTAAACACAAACAAATGCTTCACTTTCATTTTTCTTAGAAGATCATGATCTTGTTTCCTTTTGTGTACATTACATTGTCCACACATTATTTCCATTCTAGGTAATGGATAATCCACTCATCTACTGCTAGTCATTATTGAAGAACTAGGTTTTAGTATCATTGTAGAATTTGTTACATGGCACCAGCCACTGAATTCACTCATCTGAAACCAGACTTCTGCATTTTCTCTGTACTCACAAAGGACGGTAAGAACAGAAGGAAAATGACAGAGTGCATAGTAAAAATACAGAAGCCAGTGTCAGCTAGCATAGCCCCAGCTGTGGATCTGAATTCAAACTCTCCAATAGAGTCACAATGATTTATATCAGTGTTAGCTGATGTTCTGCCCAAGATTTTAATCTGCCATTAAAAAAATAATAATACCGATGGTTAGTTACTGTAGTATTTCATAGTACAGAAATACTTTTTCTATTCTTGGGTAAAAAGTAGCTGCTTCACAATTTAATGGATTATTTTACATGTATTCAACTAATTGTCTTAATGAAATACAAGCTTTCAGTAATCTTTAAAATATCTAACTATACATAAGTATTAAAAGCTCTGAACTGTAAAAAAAAAGTGACATTATTTAGCTGATGAAACAAGTAACACCTAACAAATAGCAGAATACTAGTTCTGGTTTAGGATGCATAACTTACAGCTTTTGGAAATATATGGCATTTGCTATATATTTGACACAAGAACGAAGAGACTTTTTAATTTGTCTTTTTCTTAAATAGTACTACATTATACATCAGGTTTTAAGATTTTCGTCCCTCTTTTCTGTAGAACGGCTATTTCCTTGGTATCACAAGTGCATTTCCTAGTTTTATTTGCAAATAAGCAATACTCACCCTCATGGAACACTAGATATTTTTTAAAAACTTTGGCAAAATGATTGAAAGAATCTTTATTTGTAGATTACTGGTTCAAATATGGTCCAAATTGATAATTACTTCACATAGTTGTCACGTAGCTGTTGAATGCTACATATAAAATCAAACTACTTAATCACCTTAATCTATTCTTTCTGAGAGCTATTTAAATGATAGAACTGATTACAGAAAGCCTGAATGACCACCTCAGTGACTGAGAAAAAAAAGACAGAAACTAAACAAATTCATCTGATTCACACACAGGAGGCTTATGCCAGTGCACATTGTTGGAGTAATGAAAATAATTCTCTTTACAGCTGCCTATATCAAACCTATTCTGTGGATGAAAGAGAAATTTCATTCACAGCCTATGGAACATATTTAATAGATCAATAACACAAGTTAAAATGTTATGGAAAATGTAAATAATTGAACTATATGAACCCATATCTAGCTTTCCAGATTAAAAACAAAATATGGAGTCACATCACATAAACTGAGATTCCAAATGGGTATTCTATGCCTTCTGTATTAACAAAAACATTTATAATTCTGTAGTTGTTACATCTATGATGAATACAAATGAAAAATTAGATTAACCGATAGTGATGCAAGCCTCAAGGCAAAAGCATATTTTTTCTTTTGCATGCTTAATAATTTAAACAGCAGGATAAAGGAGATTGGGGGAAAAAAATAACGAACTATTAATTAACATGGCATGTTTCTCTCTGGAATTCTGCTGGACCTCAGCCAAACACAAAAATACAAGTAAGGTTCATGAACTCCATTTGATTAAAGCTCTAGCTTTATTGCTTACACTGAGATGGATTTCAATTAAGACTTATTTATCTTCTTTATTCATTATGATAGCTTACACTTCACAGTGCTTGTAACAATTTGGGTAATGTAAATCCCTATCATTTAACCTCAAGGTTTTACATTTTTAAACAGAAAATTAAAATTATGGAAAAAGAGTAGATAAAACAGCATAATCAGTATAGTCTTGTCTTTATAGCGTTGTCTACCTGAATATGCCATCAGTTCTGAAGGGATTAGTAACATTTAGGACAATTTTCTTCAGCTCATAACATGGGGATTTGCATTTTAATATATCCTAAAAGAGAACAAAAAATTATATAAATATAAAAAAATTGCAAAACCATGTGCATTGGAAATACCACAAGGAAAATATTACAAAGAAGTATTTGTCTACTGATGACTACAGAATTCACATAATTAAAATGCTAATCTTTGTTGCCAGTAGAGTTAAAGCCTATTTCATTTTAAACATGTCAAACTTCACCACCTTGTAAATACTCTTCAAAATGAAAGCACAGAGACAGGAACCAAACTATCTGCTTGACACGTTCTCCTTTTTTTCTCCTGTCCCAACCTTCCTCTCTAACATCTATGTCTACTGCTATGGTATAAAAACTGCCATTGGAAAAAAAAAAAAGAAAAAAAAAAAGAGAGACTCACATAAACTCCAACTAAGTTCAGGAGAGGTTCTATCCAGATTTGCTCAAAGAATGTCTGATAACAAATGCTGGAAAGCACGCCTGTCTCTCCTCTCACTATTTCTGGGGTGTATCTTAAATCTAAAGACCATTTAAATTAAAAAGCACAAATAAACCTAGCAACATCTAAGAGAAGTTGGCTATCCACCTACATCTCATAAGTGAAATGTCAGATGAAGACATTTAGGCTCTTAAGCTGAAGAGGTATATCACCATCTCTGCAACAGAATTTCCAAAAGTATTCATATGCTGAAAGAAGTCCAGATTTATTTTCAGGGCAATCAGTTCCAAAAGTTTTAATTTGTTCTGTATCTATGTGAGATTTACATCCTTAGGCATCTTAGATATTCCTCTAGACCTTTCTCTGCACATACACAAGCTAAAATCGGAAACTTGAATATTAATAGGTCAAAGGCAAATGCTGATCATAACTGACCTTTTTATTCTTACCTCAGTTCACTTTTGATTGATACAACATACATCTGAGCAGTATTTTTTGTGACAATATTAATCTCATACACAGACTTACAGCAGGCTCAATATGCTTGACTTCAGATTTCAGAGAGAATGTCAGTGTAGCACCACCTATTCCACCCACGCTCTTTGAGATCAGTAGCAAAACTGCTTCAGCAGGGCGCAGAAAACGACTAGTGAATTCCACATTTATACTTGTTTGTCTCCTAGGCAAAATAATAACAATAATTCTTTAAATAATTAGGCACAAAATTGTGACTCAAGAATGACTCAGAAATGTCATTTTAGGAGTGTATTTTAGTCTTTGTAAGGGAAGGTGGCTAGAAAGTCACTTGTTTCTTCTGAAATACTTTGTTGTAGTTTAATCTCCTGTCTAAGAGCACCTTAAAACATTCTAATAAAAGAACTATATGGATTGAAAAAGAATAATAAAAATCCTTATTGCTTTTTATGCCCTCAGTATATAGCTTGATTTTTCTTCCCACGCACTAGCAGAGAAAGTTCTCTTATAGCATTACTCTAAGCTAACAACTGATTTACTTTATGCTCCGCTATTTGAATACAATTTTTTTTTGTATGTTAAACAACTGGACATCCTGTTATGTATACTGTGAGGCAGATTTAGAAGTTCTTAATAAAATCCCCATTGAAGACAGAAAGAATTGAGAAAAAGAACCTTCAGAGTAATTAGGTAAAGCTGAATACTCTAGAGGTAGAAAAAAAAAAAAAAGTTTTCTTGCATAAGCAACAGATCAAGTTTCTATGGGAATGAGGTAACCTGAGCTGCATTAGTCTTGCAATTAAAGCAAGACTAATAGACAAAAGTTTAATGGCTGAAGCTCTCACTTTGAAGCTCTCAAAATCATTCTATAGTACTGGGATTAACATCTTAAAATGGAAGGTCATAAAAATTTTAGCATGCAGGACCATTCTAAAAGCCAGAAAACTGTAAATTATAGAAGTATTCTGCCTTTCTACACAAGACCAGTGTATAGAGAGCTTTCCCCAAATAGAAAAAATTCTATCAACAAAATATTTAATATAAATATAAAATTCTATCAACAAAATTCTCTCTCTTTTATTGGTTATAATTCTATGTAGAAAGATAAAAAATAAAGCTATTTGTAGTTGTCAAATTGCCAAAGTTTAAGGCCAACATAAACAACTAGATAACACAGTCTGTAGTAGTTGCAGGCCATTATGTGCAACCATCACCCCTCAATTGTATCTGATAAGTACAGAGTTTCTGTAAGTAAGAGTTTCTTTTCTTCCCTTCAGTAGCTAATCACTTTCACTACTTCCAGTTTGAGTTTGTGCAGCTCCAGGTTTAAGGTGTTGTTTTTATAAAAAGTTTTGTTCTATTTTCTTTGCAGTTAAGCAGGTCCCTTTCCCAGGAAGGTACTTTTAAATATTGATCAAGTCATCTTCATTACTTCTCTTGCTACGGTACCCAGAATGAGTAGCTTATAGATATGTCTGCACCACCCAATAGAGCTTAGAGACCTTCACAGTATTGTTGTTGTGAACTGCAAATCTATATGGCATAGCGAATTGCCCTGGAGAATGAAAACATCTAATCAAAGATTATTTACGTTATATGCAAGATCTGATAGTCAGCTACACTGATAATGTTCTGACACACCTCAAAAGCCAGCGGAAAACAACAGTATGGTCTTTGGAAGATTTTACCGATGTTCAGATGCTTAGGATTTAAGTCAATTTCATCTTGGCCAATTGATATAAAATATTCATTCTTGGCAGATATTGGGTGTCAAGGCTTTGGTAGCAGCCTCTCTGAGAAGAGACCAGGAGCTGCCCTGTGTAAGACAGGGACAGTTCCAGCTGGCTCATTATGGAGCCAGCATGAAAACATATATAAGAAAGAGGAAAATCATCTGAAAGGCTGAGGTGCAAGGGAAAAAAGGCTGAGACACAGCAGAGGGAACATGAAGGCCAGAGAAGGAAGGGGAGAGGAGGTGCTCCAGGTGCCAGGGCAGTTATTTCCCTACAGAACATGGAGAGGACCACATTGGAGCAGATTCCACATTGCAGCCAATGGAGGACCCCATGCTGGAGCAGTTGGATGCTTCCTGAGAACTGTTGCCCATGGAGAACTCATGCTGGAGCACTTTTTTTTTTTCCTGAAGGACTGCAGACTCCTTAGAGCAGAGGAAAGTGTGAAGATGAAGGAGCAGGAGAGAGGAACTGTTAGGAGGAGACTGAAACCACCCACTCCCTGTCTCCCCTGTGCCACTCAGGAGTGGTGGTGGGAGAATGTAAAGGAGTTGGGGGATGGAGTGAAGTTAGGCCTGGGAGAAAGGGGTGGGAAGGAGGTAAGGTGTTTTCAAAATTTTTATCTTAGTTTCTCACTTTTTGTTTTGACTGTGGTCATAACTCTTAAGCAATCTGCCTGTCTTTATCTCAACCCACAAACTTTGTAATTTTCTCCCCATGTTCTGTTAAGGAGGGGGAGTAGCGGTTTGGGTGTCTGGCAGTTGGCCATGATTAACCTACCACAGCCACCGATAAGTTTCTCCAGCTAGTAGTGGACCACAGCATACATTGTCATGCCTCTCTGGTAATACAGACAGACACATATTACATATTTCCATCACTTTATCACTATTGGTTTAAAATACATGGCATCTCTATCTAATGCCACATCACTGCTTCCTAACTGATTTAGGTAACTCCTCTTTGTCACCCTTCACCTTTCCACCTTTTTTTTTTTTTCCTGATCTGTTAGTTTATCAGTTTTCCTACAGTTAATCTCTCCTAGAGAGTTCCTTCAGACTGGGCATTCATCTACAGAATCTTCTATGCCAAGTGTGCTCACCCAGCAGGACAAACAGGATTAGTCAAGAACACTTATTCCTGATCAGTGATTACAATGACCCATGGTGATCTTAAATCCAATTATAGTTAATTCTAAATGTAGGAATATATATTTTTGGCAAATAATTAGAGAACAGTCTCTGTGTATGACATAAAACCTTCCAGGTCTCCAATCAGAGGACTGACAAGTTTGAGTTTCTTTATCCTCCCTATCAAGGCTTTGCTTCGTCTTTTCAACAGTAGCTGCCTGAACTCTCATGTGTGAATGTTTTCTGAACGGCTAATATTTCTCTTGACCTTTAACACTGAAACTTTGGCACAGCAAGCTTCACAACTTGATTTGAGCCATGCAGTAAGACTTTCATAAGTAACAGCTTGCTTCTCATTTATTAGTTCATCTTAAAGCACATGATGATTCAGGGAAAAAAAATAAAATAATAAAAGCTGGCTAGCATCAAGGTGCAGTGCAAGAGGAACTAGTGGTGAAGCTATTTCCATGTTTATATAAAATATTCAACAATCTGTAAGGTATACCTTCAATTCAGGGGAACAAAGATGCAGAGATATCTGACCTTAAGTTGTCTGAACCATTACAGATATTCAACAAGTTTGTTAAAGTATAGCTCACCCTGTTCTCTGACATAGGAAGTAGGCTTTCATAGTTTTTAGGGATACATAGATTCATCTGCTTCCAAACTGTTAGCTATGGGTTATTTACTTCTAAAAGTAGAACAAATAACTGTAATTTGAACTAGTTCTTTATAGGTATTTTAGTGTATTTTATTCCTAATCAGCTTATACTAATTGATACTAGCATTCCTGTCAAAAAATAACTCCACCAAGTTTTAATAATACACTCATCAAATTTCCTACTGAACACATTGAAAATTTGCCTTCACTTTTTTATTTGGGCCATTTTTTTTTTCTAGAAATCTGTTACAAGTTTATCTCACTTCTGAGTTTCTCTAAAGACTTTCACTCTTTCCAGAGAAACTCCAGAACTCTCTCTCCTACAAATTCTCTGCCTTTTTTTTTTGATTTTATGTAAGTGAACATAAATCAGCACTTCTAACAGTAAGTCTACACATAATAAAATAGAGGTGTTGGTTTATTATTCACATTTCTATTACTTCCAAAACCACATATATTATTATGGTCTAACATAAAGCAACTGCAAGACTCCCACCAAACCTACCGATGCTTAGAGTTCTCAAACAATTCCATCACATTTTTAATAAAGTTATTAATTTAAAAAATCAATTTTTCATTTGGGGGCCAAGACTACACATAAGATTACATTATGGTAAACACTGCAGTGGTAGTCATTGCATGACTGCCATTTCCACAAGCTATGTTTTTGCTTTGCATTTTTTCAAATTGCTATGCATTTTTTCAAATGTCTGTAACTATATATAGTGCCAAGCAGCTCATTCATGAGGTTGTACATATTTACTTTTTACTTGTCTTTTTTCTTTTTTTTTCTTCTACTTCTTAAAGGTGAAGTGAAAAACAGCTACAATATTGACCTTTCAGGAAACACATGATATTTTCTAAGATTACATTCTTATGTTAATTCTTATTTGAAGAAATTGCAAAGAAAACCAAAGTAAATCAGCCTCACAGCTCACTGATAACATAGCATTACTTATTCTTCCGTTTGCATATATTTACAATAGTCACATTATTTCATATTGAAATGTTGGTCAACCTTAAAGAGCACTGTATTTATGTTAAGTCTTGAATTCGACAGTATGTTTGAAATGTTTTTCTTTTCATGGCTTACTTTCATTCAAATGCTGACCTTTGTTTTCCATTTTACAATCTCTAATCCATTTCATCTTCAAAGAAGCGTATTATATAAACTTGCAGTCTAAACTTAAAAACTCTTAACCTGCTGCCAGAGTCACTGCTACTTTTACCTTCAACACTTAAACAAGGATTTGTGATATTCCTGTATCTAATCTTAAGCCATGTTTCACAGAAAGAGCAAAATGTATTGAGTAAAGTAAGTTTTCCCAAACTTAAATCTCTCCAAGATCCTTAAATGACAAAGTATTTCAGAAATTTAAGACAGAAATAATGACACTGCAGCTGCAACAGAGGGATGACATGGGTAAAAAGAAGTAGTCTAACACTACTGTCAAATCTGTGTCATGATCTCTTAAATTTCCTGTCATGTTTCAATTAAGAATAGGAAACAAAAATCAAAATCTTACAAGGAAGAATTTTTTACTTGTTCATACTGCCATAATGCACTAATGTAAAAAACATGAGCCATGTACATAGGAGATATTTCAATTTTAGTTGGGCAAAAAAATAAGAACAGCAGATCCAAGTACCCCAGTTTTTAATTGAACATATTCCTAATATTCCACTACTATTAAATTAGTTACATCTCCAAAGACTTGCTGCATTTCCATACTGCTAGACTTATTTGGAGGACAGTAACTAGCAGGGTGCCCTGGGAGTCAATATTGGGTCCAATCCTGTTCAACATCTTCATTAGTGATCTGGATGATGGGGGTAAAATGTACCCTCAACAAGTTTGCAGACGACACAAAACTGGGAGGAGTGACTGATATACCAAAGGGTCATGCTGCCATTCAGAGACCACAACAGGCTGGAGAAATGGTCTGATAGGAACCTCATGAAGTTCAGCAAAGAGAAGTAAAAGGTTCTACACTTAGGGAGGAACAGCCCCAGGCAACAGTACATGCTGAGAGCTACCCAGCTGGAAAGCAGCTTTGCAGAAAAGGCCCTGGGGCTCCTGCTGGACACCAAATTGAATATGAGTCAGTGCACTTGCCACTAAGAAGACTAATGGTATTCCTGGTTTCATTAGGTAAAGTACAGCCAGCAGGTTGCGAGGTGATCCTTCTCTGCTACTCAGCATTGGTGAGGCTGGACGTGGAGTGCTGGGTACAGTTCTGAGCCCTCAACTAAAAGACAGACATCGACATACTGGAAAGAGTCCCGTGGAGGGCCACAAATATGATGAAGGGACGGGAGCAGCTCTCCTATGAGGAAATTCAGAGAGCTCAGACTGTTTAGCCAAGAGAAAAGGCGGCTCAGGGGAATCTTTTCAATGTATAACAAAACTGGAAATGAGGGTGCCAAGAAGACAGAGCCAGAGCCAGGCTCTTTTCCATGGTGCCCGGTGACAGGACAAGAAACAATGGGAACAAACTGGAACACAAGCGGTTCCATCTGAATACCGGGAAGCACTTCTGTACTGTGCAGGTGATGGCACGCTGGCAGAGGTTGCCCAGAGAGGTTGTGGAGTCTCCCTCCTTGAAGAGACTCAAAAGTCATCTGGACATGGTCCTGGGCAACCTGTTCTATGTGACTCTGCTTGAGCAGGGGTGTTGGATTAGATGACCTCCAGACATCCCTCACAACCTCAGCCATTCTGTGATTCATATAGCTCTGTGATTCATAACACTAAAAACTCATTACTTACTTGGAAGAAATGATGACAGTGTTTCCTTTAGGTAATGAGAAATCATCAGCATCTCTTCCCACAAGAATAGCATTATACACCAAAGTTTTAATGCTCGGGTTTTTCAGACGCACCTATCACAGCAACAACAACAAAATTAGCCAAATTGTATTCATTTTTTAAAGCACAAGAAAGAAGTTCTGCAGCTAGGTTCCAAAATGCAAATGAAGGATACCACAAAATAAGAAAGTACTTCAAATAACAATGCAAATCATTTTTCTCCCTAAGAAGCACAGATGTCCCACAGACTGTCTGACCTGTTTTTCTGAGTACTTCTTTTGCAATCTACAATGCATGCCTATGCCAGCTATTAATCTCTTATTCCTCTCTACCTCTATCCCAGAAACCAATTAAATTCATAGATTTTTCTGTGCTCACAAGCACAGGGGGAAAACAGAAGTCAGCATCCCAATCCTGAAGAGAAAAATATTCTTCCCTCTTCTACATTTTGAAGCCAAATGACATGACACTCATTCTTTGTTGCAGTATATACGTAATATAATAATAACATATACATGCAGCATGTTTTAACATTGTTCTTTTACAGATCTAAATTCAGTGGTATCAGTACCTGTTTAACAACAGTTGCATGGAGAGCACCTGTGAATTCTATAGTCTTCTTGGGTAAGTAGTGAGGGAGGCTTTCATATAGGTAGACACACAGAATAAGCATCATGACTGGATTTGGATCACAGATGTCAGTGGCCTAGTATTGAAAACCAAAAAGAAATAATAACCAGATATTCAGCAACTGCAAAACAGGTCAAAGCTTTAGTCCTCAGAGATTCTAGTAAATCACTGGAAAGAGAAGTATAAACTCTTCCATCAGGCGCATGAACTTGATTAGACAGAAGTCTAATAAACCACTGAAGATGGGAGTGGCTTCCCAGATAAATACAGGCAGGAAAGATCAGCCACAGATTTAAACAAGCTCCTAAATAAGGATAATTAAGTATTTTAAAATTTCATGCATAGTATCTTATAAGATAATGTTATTATAATAAAGTTGTCCATAATACACTCAATTTTTATAATTACAGATAATTTCTCTCCTAAATTAAATATCAGGTCCTACAGAAAAATGTACACACCTGGAAGTAGATTTAAGCAGCAAACCATTGCATTAGAATGTCATCCTATCAAAAGGTGCTATTTTTCATTTAAGACACTTTACTTGGATCCCCATAACTGAGACTCTTTTAATATAGTAATACTTTGAAAAAGATGTACCTACTATGTGCACCTACTTCCTTAAGCAGAGCTTTATAAAGAACACCTTGTAACATAACTTGAAAATCAGCAAGCAGATAGGTATGAAGCAAAGACTTGCTATAGAAAACTGTACTGTGAGATCTCTCACTAGAATAGGACAGCTCTAACTGAAATCTGCCAGATGACAGCAGCTGTGGTAGTATGGTGAGGATTAACAACAAATCAAAAATAAATAAATACAGTCAATCTAGTAAAATGTGCCATTAGTTAAAGTAAATAATATTGAATAAAGAGTCCAGTTTTTGGCACCGCCACCTCTGCAAAATATTTAAACACTGTTTTTTTTATTAAAAAAAAATCACTCTAGAAAACACATGGGTTCATGGGTGAATGTTATTCCCACTGTACATTTTTAAGATCAACAACTCTAAATAGCAATCTAGGAGGGTAACATTGTATAAACTTAATTTTCTTTTCCCACTTTTTCAGGAAATTCTCATTTTAAAACTTACTGTCAAACTATTAAAATTTCCAGGGCTCTCTGAGAATAACAAATATTGCTATACATTAATATTTCTTCTCTAAACTATATTATATCAATTTTTCACAGGACCACATTTTCAGCCTCCACGTTACTTTTATGAGCAGCTAAATTCTGATGCTCAGCATGACGATGTTTGTTGCCTAGATGGCGCATTAGAGGAAAAAAGTTATTTAATTCTTTTTTAATTGCTTCTTATGAAGTAACTTTGACAATGAACCTTTTATTCTAGAACTTCGATATTCTCCAGCAGATTGATCAAAGGAACGGATACTATTTTTACAGAAGCAGAATAAAGGAAACAGAGCTGCTATTTAGTCAGTCACCTGCTCTCTGATGCAAGTCTATGTAGCAATATTATTTGCATTAGTTAACATTTCACTTTACTGAATAGCTGCTTCTGGATAAACACATCCTGTATTAAAGTGTATGAGAAAAATGCCACACATTCAGATTATAACGAAAAAAAAAGCAACTTTTTTGATCTAATAAAATTATTGTACAGACTATATTTTCCTATTTCATATTAAGAAGATAAAATAAAGAATGAAAAACAAGATTATTGAAACATCTGAAAAAATAACTTGATTAAGGAGATTTGAATATGTTCTAAAATATGGCCAATGACAGACATGGGATTTAAAGTTGTTTTTCTTTCCCTTCCAATCATGTATGTCCAAGGTTATAAAAGCAGTTTTGAAAATGTAATTTATTTCTTTTTTTGGTAGTGTCTGAGAATTGTAAGACATCAACAAAAGCAACAAAAAATCAGAATGCTTGGGGCAGTGGAAGATAAGCCTAAAACAGTCAACTCAATAATACACCTTGATGGAAAGAGCCCGTCCCACGTGGATTCCCACTAGAAACTTTGAAATCAAACTACATGTTTCATTCTCATTATCAGAAACTACTGTTAGTCTTCTTCCTAAAGAGTAATGAAGAGCATTTAGGAAAAGAAATTACATTTATTATTTATTAGCCACACGGGCTGGAAAAAAGAGAAAACTTTTTTGCCTCTTATGGATGTCTTTAAGACAGCAAAAGAGATGTACAGTCATTTATACTACCACCTTAACTGTCTGAGTTATGTTTTTTTTCCAACTTACTGAAAGTTTTAAATTAGAGCACATACTGCTTATTGAGTTTTCTTCCTCTTTTGACATTATTAAAATGCAATATTAGCTGAAATTTATTGCCTAAAACATAGGACTATAAAACGATGACTGAGATGTAAACTCCTAAGACAGCAGCACTAAGAAAGCAAAAGGATCCATCAATCCAAGCACAATGCCTCCGCTCCCTAACTGCTTCTACTTGATGATTGATGGACCCGCAACTGTCAAAGCTTTACTTCAGCTAGCAAAAGCTGCATTTTGGCATAATGATTCTGTGAAGAGAAAGGGTATAAAGGGCAAAAATTTACAACTATAGCAAAGCCACCTTCTTCAAACACAATGTAAAAAACCTCAGTTGCTTAAAGCAAACATTGAACAAAGAAAAACCTTTATACAAAATAAGAACCTAAGAGCAGACTATTGGCTCAGACCATGGGCCAAAAGAATACCAATTAGGTATCCTTTTCCACGTGTAGCTACAAGCTGATGCCTAAATGAAAATCATTAGAGGGTTAAGTACACTTGAGAATTTTCCCGGTTACAGGCTATTTTCAGCACAAGTCTTCCTGAACCACACATGACTTCTATCCACCTAGAAATCCTCAGTGGATTTGGACACCACAGTATAAAAAGGACATAAAACTATTAGAGAGTGTCCAAAGGAGGGCAGCAAAGGTGATAAAGGATCTGGAGGACAAGACGTACGAGCAGCGGCTGAAGTCCCTTGGTTTGTTCAGCCCAAAGCAGAGCAGGCCGAGGGGAGGCCTCATGGCGGCCTGCAGCTCCCTCACAAGGGGAGTGGAGGGGCAGGTGCTGAGCTCTGCTTTCTGGGGACAGCGACAGGACCCGAGGGAACGGCATGGAGCTGGGACGGGAGGGTCAGGCTGAGTGTTAGGGAAAGGTTCTGCACCCAGAGGTGCAGAGGCACTGGGATGGGCTCCCTAGGGCAGTGGTCATGACACCGAGCCTCCCAGAGTTCAAGAAATTTTGAACGTGCCCTCAGATACATGGTCTGATTTTTCAGTGGTCCTGCGTGGACCCAGGAGTTCGACTGGATGAGCATTGTGGGTGCTCATGAATATCCAACTCAGAATATTCTATGATTCTGTCACTTCTCTTTCAAGCATATATACAGTCTCCCTTTGAATCTGTGTAAAAATTGTAAAGGCAGCTTAAGAGAACACTCTCACAGCTGAACCAAGGCCCAGCTGGGACATCGTACTGTGGGTGAGCCCATGGCAGAGTGGGGCAGAGGCAGGCAGCCCTGGGGCTGATGTGGGGGCCCGGGCCTGGGCAGGTGGGGGAGCCCCATGGGGCTGCTGAGTAGTAGTCAGGGTGTCCTCAGGGCCTTGAGAGTGATTAAATAACATTCAACCTGTGTCATTTGATGACTCTAAGACTGTCATTTAAGCAAAAACACGATTAAGCAAATCATGTTTTTAGCAAGGCTGCAAGGAAACCAGAAGGAGCTCTGTCCTTGAACAGATGGACTCCTAATGTCTGCTTTAGGAAGAGGAACCTCTCTGTCCCCATACCCTAAAGCATTATATGGAAGGGTAGGAGGGAAAAAAAAAGAAAGGAGAATCTGAGTAGTGGAAAAGATTATGAGTCTTGGCTAATGGACTAAAAGCAGAGGAGGGATGGGGCCCTTTCCTACAGGATAAATATTATTTAAGGAAAGATGACTTAGGTGAAGAAAATTTCATAGACTTATTACTGAGTACAGTTCAGCAGTAATTAAAAGAAATGCCTGTAGTCCTGCAAATTAAATGTGCAAGAATGTGCTCTATGTGCTTTTTACTACAGCACACGAACTTTTGTTTTGTTTGGTACAGAATGCAATAGGAAGGAGAAAATTGACAAGATACATTAGAAATGACAAAACCTTACCATATTTTAACCTGTATACATATTAAATTCAACTTGCATAGCATCTCATTAGGTAAATTCCAAGTATTCTTCTGCTTTGTCATGTTAGAGACTGTAGGAGAGTCCATATAAAAGGCAGAACTGGAACTCACCTAGTGGCAAAATCATTGACTCCATGGGGCACAATGTAAGAGGAGTTCCTGATTGCTTCCTCCATCTTTCCTTGCCCTGTGCCCAGCCATGCATCATATTCTACTCCCCGTAGTTCTGGCACAGCTCCTCTCTCACCTCATAAGAGAGTGAATACGTAACGGGGTACTGATATGAAACTTCCCTATCACTGTTCAAGATTCCTATATAATGCTGATCCTCATGATTCTTAAGATTCATTTTATATGCTCTTCATGTACTGCTGTAATCATATGCCTCATCTTATATTTCTGTTTATTTCCATCACTACTGTGTTTTAGGGTTGGAATTTTATGATGCATTTACTATGCGAAATAAAAAAGTTTCTTTCCTACCAAACCTTTTAAACCTTAAGTCTGAAAAATATTCTGATGTCTTCCTTTCACTTATTGGAAGCTATTCCAATACAGTTGTTGATTTACACCTCTGATGTGCATCTTATCTGCATTTTCATTTAAGATAGCAAAGATAGCAAAGCGTATTAACCATTGAAGCCTAAGATCCTTTTCCCACCTACTTCTAAGTATTTTGACTTAGATCAGAACTTATCTCTTGGAAACATTGTTTTATTCTGAGCCATACTCATAAAACTATTTTTTGAAATTAATCTACTATTCTAGGAAATAATTTAAATTAAAAAAAATAAATAAATCAGTGTAGCTCACAACAATGTTCAGCAGAAAATTCAGATAGACCACACGACTGTTCTATGCTCTGGAAAAACCTCAAAGTTAACAAATTTTACATTAGTAATTAATGAAGTTTAACAGATTTATGCCTTAAATTCTATCCACAACAAAGTTTTCCAAAGTATGAAAACTCTCACATTTCTGAAAGAGTTAGGTATTTGCTTGTTTGCTTTTTATTTCTACTCAAATGTTGCCTAGCTAAAGAAATTGCGTGACCTGATAAACTGGATAAATTATCATACATCAAATTCTGTATATTCCAATTTAGGAAAAGATCAAAACTGGACAAGAAAGTCAAGGGTTAGAAGATTGGTTCTATTCAGACAACAAAGTTATTTAACTGTTTCAACACCATCAGTTCTGTGCTTTCAACTCCAAAGCCAACTCTCTATACTTCCTTTGTATTACTGCATATTCGCCTGTATATTACTAAAGTTCAGTCTTTAGTATTGCTATTACTACTGTTCAGACAGCAGTATATAACTGCTTACAAACAATGCCTCTTAATTTTATGAAAATAGATTTATAAATTAATACAAAAATTAAGTGACATTAACTGCCTACCAGTCATTCTACTCAGTAAATGATGGTAGTTCTGTTTTTATCAGCATAGTAAAGTGTAATTGATTGGTCCAAAATAAAAGGGGAAATGGAAAAAAAAAAAAAAAAAGAGGGGAAACAGGAAAGGAACAGGAAAAAAATCAGGTTGGTTTAAATAAAAAATAATCACAGTAACTATACATCAAAGTTCCGACAGACAGAAAAAAGGAGACAAAAACTTTATTAAAAATAAAAAATAAAAATCAGGAAGCAGTGGATTGCTGAATCACTTCTTTTGACAATAAATTTCTCTACTCTTCTGAACATATAATTATTAGTTGAATAATGTAATGAAGCAAACCATTCAACAGATGCAAAAAACACCCAAACTTTTGCCCACTTCAAAGCCTATAAAGTAATGATGAAAATAGATATCCTACACCAAAGAACAGCTTCTAGCAAGACACAAATTACTGAAAAATAGGAAGGCTTGAAATCAGTGGCCATGAGTTGTTACCTAGGTAGTCAATTTAAACTAACAGTGGCAAATGACTATCAAAAATTATGACAAAAGTATTAAACAGTAGGTAATAAAAATCCTATATTGAATTTCCGCAACAGAAAGTAATACATTTAATCTTTGATAGATATTTCCAGATCCATAAAGATTAAACACTGAACTTATAGGGAGAACATACAGAAAACAACACTGCATGGAACAAAATGACATTCCTAAGTTTAGAGAGGCTTATGCAAGTTTATACAAGTGCAGCAGCCAAGGTTTCAATAAACTGGAAGACAGGGTGAGAAATAAACAGCTAGCAAGTCTGGGAAAAAGATCAGATAGTCATTTTGGTATCTAAATAAAGCCTAAGAGTCTATATTTTGATATGTTCATAATATATAAACATTTGAATAGCCTCATTTTAAAAAAATGTATCTAATCCTTGCTAAAAATATATTTATCCCATTTAGATATATACAGGCTATCATTAAATATATCTCAGATGAGACCATTATCAGGTTTGAGTAATTTTCAATTATTCTAGTAGAAATAAAAAGCAACACCTATTTGGAAACATAAGATGCCTTTCCTTCCATTTCCACAACATGCTTATGGGATGCCAAAGGTTATATTCCAGGTGAACTTAAAATTGGAGATAATCACACAGATCACTCATCTATTGCAATTGCATATGTTTGCAAAGATCTCATCATGCCAGCGAATATTGTCAATAAAGCTGAGTTCCAGTATTGCTCTGATTTTTTAGGCCTACAGATCAAAGCATATGGTTGTTTTATATACTTTTATGTGGATGCTTAGGAAGATTCAGTCTTTTAAAACTCTCTTCAAGTGTTTTTCAAGAATAGCCTAGTAGAGCTGCTATGTAAGATACAGTCTAATAAAGGTATATATGAGAAGGCAATTGTTACTCTAACAAATGAAAGTGATTTTTAAGTTCTTTTCTCTCTATTTTCTGTATGTAAGACAGCACGTCAATGTTAGATTCCTATCTCAGGCAAACCAAGATATTTGCATTTATGTTACAGATTGGCAGATAGATAGAGGGTTCTATCTGTGTATTTGCAGTATCATACAAATTTTAATCAAGTAACTAAGAATTATGAAAGAAGTGCTTTTCCTTAAAGTTAGTTTTGTCAAGAAGTTGTCACAATTGTCAAACTAATGGCTTCTTAGTAAAGTATAGCAAAATGAAGACAATGGAAGTACGAGTGTAGCATTAAGTGTGAGCCAGGAAGTTTTCTTTCTAGGTACCAGTAGACTAACTGGAGGAAAAATTCATAGATTTACCAGAAATTTTAAATTCCTTTCCTCCATTGGCTGCTGACACCATTTTCCTTCTCTCCTACATTTCACACTCAAATCTTATGGCTATCATCTGTGCCCTTTTCTTGCTCATTTGGCCATGCTATTGCCCAGTTGCACTGTGTTCTACTCCACAGCTATGCTGAATTCCTCTCTGTGTGTCAGTCGAATAGGCACATTCGTTTTCAGTTTCTTAAAACTCTGACTTTACTCACAACATGTTCTATACTTAATTCTACACTTGTTTGAAAATATACTCCATTTCACTTGGTCCCAAATTTTTGTTGGCCTCAGCTTTACACCAGTGGCAAATTGGGATCCTCTGCTGGCTATCCCCAATCACTGCATCCTCTTTCCTAATCTATCCTTGTTATGTACATTTCCAGCAAATCACTGTTATCCACCATCCTGTCTTGCTTTCAATTGGATGTTCTTCAAATCAAAGTGCTTTAGAACTTAAAATAGCAAACAGAAGGAAAAAATACATAGAAAGACACCATTAATGCTCCAGGATTGAACTGTCAGTCATGATCAGAAAGTGGAAACAAAGAATTTCTTGCCAAAAGTACTATATCTTAAACCTATATCTTAATCCTTAAGAGGATTTAAAAGCCTTGAACTCCATTAGAGGTGTCATTTAAACTTGCAGCTGACGTCTTCCAGACAGTTAAATTTATTATTACAGAATCTTAGATTTTAAAGTGATTGAAAATGCCATCTCTTCTAGACCTGATATATGTCACAGCCTGCACTGTCACCACCACCTTTGCATCAATTAATGCAAAGCTGTCCTGAAAGTTCAGAAGCAGTGATTGCCTGATAGTCAAGAACTTTGCTAATACTGTTGGAACATTTTAACTTGCTAAAATCTAGAAACAAGACTAACAGAAAAAAATCCCAAACTAGGACACTTCAGCAAGTAGACGCATGCATGTATTTTGCTGCTTTTATTGCTGAAGAACAAGTTTAAGAAATTTCTACAGTATTCTTGGAAAAGTATGTATGAATTCCAGTAAGCCTATGTAAAAAGTATTCCTTACATTCTCTACTGTTTTACTTTCCAGAATATTTTGATCGTAGACCACACCTTGATCTACAATTAAATGCAGACATTGAAGATCTGAGATCTGTTCCTTTTTCTAGTGTTAACTGATTATATAGCTTTGTTTAAATTCTTAATATGTACAGAGATAAACTTTCCCATCTACAAAAACACCAATACCTTAAATATATGGTGAACTAATAATATTATTACATTGTAGTCTTAAAACACGCTAAGTGCACCAAAAATGCACGTCCTAGAGTTCTGCTTCCACCTTGAACATGGTTAACTCTTTTTACTTATCAGCCATTCAGCCTCTGCCTTCATGTGCTGTACTGGCCGTTTTTCATATTACAAGATGAACCAAAATATGCCTTTATTTTCAAGATTATACCTATATTATCTTCTTATGGTTCCTGTCAGTTATAAGTACGTGAAATGGATTTTCTTGGCTTAGCCTGTAATAGCAAGGACATTTATAACAGCTTATACATATCAAGAGGTGGTAGCAGAAAAACAGCTAGTACAACTGGAAATAGCATTGTTAATTTTGCCCTGCTAATCAAATTTTAGGCAGGTTTCTGTAGTGTAGTGGTTATCACATTTGCCTCACACGCGAAAGGTCCCTGGTTTGATCCCAGGCAGAAACACTCAGTTTTGGGAGTATTTAAGGAAAGGTTGGACGTGGTGCTTAGGGACATGGTTTAGTGGGTGACATTGGTAGCAGGGTGATGATTGGACCGGATGGTCTTAGAGGTCTTTACTAACCCTAATGATTCTACAGTTCTATGAATGGAAGGAAAAAAAAAAATGTTGTAATTGAGCTTCCTTTCATATCACTTTGTTCACACCACATCTCCACCTCTGATTCCTAATACTATTTATTCCTTTGGAAAGCTTCTTCATACACAGACAAATACTATGTCTATTCTACTATGTCATCTTCTTGTCTTCTAGCCAGCTCAATATGCCCCACACCCATCTCAGCCCATCACAGTCCCTGACATTCACTTTGCTCATGATGGAAGCTGAACCACTCTGCAAATTAAGATGATAATTAAATTTAACTGAAACGGTTGTTACTAATTTTGATAAGGACAGGACTTTAATCAATAAGTGAGCAAAGGAGAAGTGAATCAGCTATACAGAAAATTTGGAGGTAACAGAGCTTAAACTGATGGAAAAAGAGAGCTATGAGGTGTGGTACCAAATGTATAAAAATGATCCCAAGCGAATTATAGAGTGATGCAGAAGTAATAAACAGCATCAACGTCGTGGGAGCAATCCCAGTGAAGGACTCCAGAGGCTGATGGCTTTCACACTAGCAGTCCAAGGGTACTGACTTCTGTGTGGATCAAACCTGGGACAGAACACTCATAAGCGTGCATGATTTAGATAGAGGCACCTAATGCCACCAGACATTTTTATGTATGTATATATATATATATATATATATATATATATATATATATATATATAAACACTCTTTTTTATGTTTAAGTGCAGGACGTTTGTTGCTATATATATTTTTAATTTGTCTTAGAATGTTAATAATAAATTCTACTCTGTCTTTCATTTTGTGATTTACGATGCTAGAATCTGAACTGAATAAGTCTTGTTATAATCAGCTAGGTGCATATATACAGTTCTACAAATCAAGGAATTATGGAAATTACAAATTACTTGTTATTAAGTGTATTTATATGAAGCAGTATTTTGATTTCCATCATACAGTAGCACATCATGGAATAAAACTGATTCACTAAAATCTCATCTCAATTTGATATACAATATTGCTACTATAAAAGTTAAAAAAAAAAATCAAAAATAAAACAAAGTATGTGAGTAAAGATGGTATAAAATTATTTACCTTTATGTCTATAGTCAGATTGACAGCATGCATAGCATTCACAAGTATCAAACAGTTGTGCAGAAACTGTGCAGGAGTTTTTGCATTAGTATACATCCTTACAAAGTGAGTAGCAATCTAGGGAAGATATAGAAATCAAACTTTTCATATTCCATTCAGCAAAACTACTATGTTTGTATTTTCATTCTTTGAGAAATCTGTAAGATCTAAATTTTGAACTAAAATTTTCTGTTAAGAATATACCAGAGAAGAGAAAAAGTAATACTGAAATAATCACTCTGCACTCACTAAATGGTATTTTGTTTTTAAAAGCCATATGAGTCAACAATTCCAAAGGAAAATAAGGCCTGAGTAAATCCACTTAATTAATATTGCCCTGTGTATAAAACTTGCATGATATTAAGAGAAGTCCTTACCAAGTATGGACAATAAGCTGCCAGCTGTGCTGCCAATACCAGCCCATCTAGAAGATCTCGGTCAAAATTCACTATCCATCTCATTGGTGGTACTTCACCTGATTTAAAAACAGAACAAGATGAATAAATTAGACCCTCTCTCCTGACATGCCTAATTTTACTCTGGGTAGATATGATGACTTTCTGAAACGACTGAGTTGAGGAAAGAACAGAAAAAGGAAACATGCCACATTCATATGTAGAATTTCCCAGGCATAATTCTCCTCCAGAGCCATTCCTGGAAACATGAAAAAATCTCACCTAGAGTATTGTAACTATTACTCATACATTATGATACAAATGTCAGAGTATTCATCACAACTGGAGGGATGGTAGATAAGCTAAACCTAACTTCAATAGCTGTAAATTTAGCTGCTTAGGTACCTAAGCACGTAAATTATTATTTGGATAGGCATAAGGTTCAGGCAGCTACTGAAGCTCGCAAAAACTTGCATGAATCCTCTACAGTTGAAACATTTAAGCATATAAGAAAGGTTATTAATTTTCTTCAAGGTCATATTAAATTATTTGGCAATTATTTAATAAATGCAATATAAATGAAAGCTAAAAACTCAGTTCCTCCAGCACAGATCACTACTTATATGTTTCAGTTTTAAAGGTCTATGCTTCGCAAAATTAAGATTATTCATTATGTATCTCATACTTTTATTTAAAATAAAACTGATTATTAAGAAAATAAGTTTCATGAGTATTTTGTATTTCAAGCGTTCCATATTTTAAACATTTCCCCAGCATTTAAACAACACAATTCTGTTTTACCAAAAGAAACTATTTGAATAATAGTCATCTGAAAACTCTCTTTTCAAAAATTTTTCAAAGAAAAAATCTTCAAAAATCCCAAACATTTGAAACCAGAGATACTCTCTGAAAAAAGTTACTGATATATCAATAATTAAATGTTTTAAATCAGTGTCTATATCCAATTACTGGTACTTTGCTCTCCAGATAATATACAGTTTTTAAAGCACAAGCAGAGAAACCGATCCTTTTTCTTAAGGAGAAGAATCAGGTCGCAAATATTCAAGGACTGAGTCATGCCTTCTCTGTTGGGTTACTGGGTTGTTGCAGTTTCTTCCAACTTCTGTCACAAAAATAGCTATTGCTTAATTTCCTTTGTTTTCCTTACTGTCTAAAGTCCCGGCTCACAAAGTTATTGAACACTTTAGACTTCAGTTATTGGCAAGGTTTTCAGATAGTCTGAGATCATGCTTTCTCATAAAGGACAACTTATATAGCTTTTATTTCACTATATATTCAGACAGTGTATTCTTTACCAGCTTCAAATCTTCCAAGACTGAAAAATACCCACCAATATGCTATGGTATGATCCAAAATTTCATACATTACAAATAAATAAATATGTTGTTTTAATACATAAAAATTTTTTTTCTTTCAAAAGTGCTACCATAAAAAATAAATTAAAAAATAATAATAATTGAATACTAAACAGCTATGATGGTAATGTAATGATGTTAAGAATAGTCCACAATCTTCCTTAGCAAAAGGATTTGGAGACTCCAGAACCTGACATAGAAATAATTTTAAACAATAGGAGCATAAAATGTTTTATCAAGTTACATATTTCAGACCTTTATTTCAAATCTGTCCTTACTATGAGCTTCATTCTACAAGACAATACCTATGAAAGCAGGTAAATAGTGTATGTTTTAAAGAACTCAACTTTTACAGAAAGAATCCAGTACAATCCCTTGCATGTACTCACTCACTTTTTTGATATCAAGTGCAGTTGCAAAATTACCATTAGTGACAGTGATGAAGCTAAAGATGATGTTGTTAATGCCAGATTATAACACATCACTACCAGCTTGCTTAACCTCCAGAAGTATGGTTAAATCAAATTTGCAAGTAAGTAGCTATTGTCACCTACAGGTATAAATCTGGTTGTGAAACTCCTCATTTACACCAAATGGATGAGTTGTAAGTTTATAAAATTGTTTTATAGGTGTTTCAAATATTATGTTTCATACTAAATTTAAAAGAGAAACTACCCACAAGTGATATAAAAGAAATAAAATAACAATGGAGCAAATCATTAGTGTGTTCAGAGAGAATCGTATATTAATGCAAAGTAAATACATCAAATTATAATCCCAAACCAAAGTGAGTTCCAGAGAAGACTAATGTTTAAGTATTTGCTTTCATAAAATAATCTAGCTAACACACAATAGATTTTTTTCTAACTGTGACTTTCTATTTCATGGAAGACTGAAGTTCTTACAGAATTTTCAGGGATGGTTCATGAATACTTAGATGAAAAATGTTGATGTACATGTGTTTTGCAGCAGGGGGTGCTGGTTCATTATGATCCTATTAAGACAGACCCTCAGACTTCATAAAGTATCACTGACATTTAGGGAAAAAAAAAAAAGGATACTGTGCCATCAAGAAAAATACTATACACTTAAAAACAAACTTATGACTTGCTATTTGTAGTAGCAGTCAATCGAAAAGGTTCTTTTTTTAGTTTCATGCTCACATTCTCTAATGTGAGAATTTAAGATGATGTTTGGTCTAACTTACTAAGCACTAGAGCTGTGACATTATTGCAGCAAAATAATTTCAAGCAGGGTGCTAGATACTATGTTTTAACTGCTAAAATAAACACTATTGCAGTGGAAAAATGAATGTATCAAAACATTCAGTGGAAAAATAATTAGATTATTAGTAACAAACTACACTGAGAAAACACTAATTCAACCTAGGACAATCTCCTGCAGTATATTCTAAGCAAAATTTATCTTTCTTGATTAGTTTGTTCATGTACAGAATACAGGTGCCTCAGCATCTGAAAAACTTTAATGTCTATCATTCCACGTCAACTATTTGCGCATATTCAAACACATGAACATAGCTGTAGTGAGAAAGTATAGGAGCACATGCTGCACAAACTTACCAACTAGGGCACGTAAATTCATCATGAGTTTACCCTGGGACATTGATTAATATAGTTTTTGCCTTCTTCAGTGTTTATGCTTGTTTAATGTTTCCTATTCATTCTCTAAAGTGACTTCAAACATAATTTCAAATGAAAGCAAAGATCAGCAGGTTAATGAGTTTGACATCCAATGGCTGCACAGCTCCATCTCATTACAGTATTCAGGCCCCTTCCACCTAATTAAAACCAATTACTATGCCAACTACTTTCAACAAGTTCTCTCTCACAATGGTAAGTTCTTGGATCTAAACAGATGTAACCTGTTTAGATGTAAATGGCCAACCTCTTCCCCCCTCTCCTTCCCCAGAAAACTATTTACCATATCAGAAGATAGATGGAAATCTTACTATGAATTAATCATCATATAACATGTTATCTCATATATTAATCATAATTGCATTGTTTTTAAGCAGTCTCTTTTCTTCTGGGAAGACCTAAGCTGTTACTTTGTTCCACTTTCATGGTTAAAAATTCATCTCTAATAGTTGAAATAAAAGAACTGGCTTAAAAGTAAAGATGATCACTCTCCACTCATCTCCAAAATACAGCAAGTTTCTTCTAGGACATTCAAAAAAAAAAAAGAAAAAAAAAGTATTTCAAATGACTACCTAAAAATTCTCCACTTCTGAAGAAAGTTTCAAATAAGTTTATTTTATTGTGATTGTTTCATTAATAAGAACAGAAAGAAAACTGAATAAATTTACGTTTATATTCAAAATATCCATGAAATGTACTTCTATTTAAAAAATAAAAAATATACTGTTTAAAAGAGGATTAGAATGAAAACTTCATTCTACTGTAAGTTTCAAATCAGAATGAAAATATTCAATTAAAATTTATAAAGGAAAAAAAGATTGATCTGTGTCAGACATGCTTTTCCTACTGTTTAACTGAAATTCCATGTTCTCAAGCTGATATTCAAGGTTTAAGAGTCCTTGATAAATAAAGGAGGGAAAGACACCAAAGATGAAACCTGACTGAATGTATAACAGCTCTCTATAACCTGCAAGAAGAAGAGAACACAGCTAATATGGACCTTAACACCAAAATTGGGACATTATTAATTTTAACTAATTCAAGACTTCAATTTTTCAAATGACTGCAGTATTAAATGACGGAATTAATTTCATCCCAACTTCATGGTAAATTGCTTGCATTTCTTTCAAAAATAGGCAATGTAGTAACAGCAAAAACAAGTACTTTAAAAATAGCAAAATGCATTTTTAAAAGCTTACTTCTTTATACCTGAAAAGTTAGTCTTTCTAATATAAACCAATTTTATTATTTATGGAAAGGAAAAATGACAGCACAGTTGTTTAAAAAACACTTACTAAACTATAGCTTTATACCCTAAGAAAATCAGAGCATGAAAAAAAAATCCCAGTTTTGTCTAATTAAATACTTCTCTAAGTGTTTTTGTTGTTTTACAGTTAATCCTTCTACTATCAATCAACTTATCCCAAATACTTATGAATAAATTAGTCAGAAAACATCATGTAAATTATTTTTCCTAATTACATCAGATCTAGCAGAAAATCTGCTAGCTAACCCTCTAACATAATTTGCTAAACATAATTGCTCAATTTTAGTAGAAATAAATAATGGAAATCAGAAGTCTTACTCAGGATACCTTTTTTTTTGTTTTAACCATGTACAAGAATTGAATTTCATTTGTATTGGTACTTCTTGGAGAGAAAAAAAAAAAGGCACAAAATAATGCAAATTTAAGACAAAGATTCTCAGCCAATGTCATGATGAAAACACTGTCTACTGTGTATTGTAGGCCAAAAATATCTTAAATCACGAACACCAACAGGTATAACACATAACTGTGTGTTTAGAGAGGAAGAGGGAGGAGGAAGTTGTCCAAAATACAACTTGTGAACTGAGGCAGATTCCTGCTATTTGCTAGCTGCATCTCGTAAGGGCTGAGTGCCCCTATGAGATAACACCTAGACTAGACGGAAGTGGCATGTTCTGAATCCTCCCATTAATGAACGGACGTGAGACAGAAGCACAAATTAGAAGGCTGATCACATGTTGTGCTTCTGCACATAGACTATTTAGATTGGGAAAACTGGGGACTTAGAATTATGGAAAGAAGAGGCCAAAAAGAAACATTCCCCAAAAGAAGAGAAGACAGGGGACTGGAAATTACATGAAGTTCCTAATTGGAGGAAAGATCCCAGAAATGGAGAAGATCATGGAGATCAGAGGGATCCATAGGGACAAATGCCGGAGGATGTCCAGGGACTTTGGAGAGTGATGTGCAAATTTGATAACTATGAGCAGCAACGCTACATGAATTGACATGACTTTTTCCAGATCTTCTCGGACCAGTAGCAACCAGGGGAAAAGTTGACACCTTGCAAACTACGAGGAGCAAGTGAGCGTGTGAAATAATCAAATAGGATAAAAGCTCTGACCTTTTTGTCAATAAACCCCGGTATCTTCATTCACTACACTTTGTCATTTACTCTATCTCACTCATGAACATGGGTGAAACCACTTCATAAAAGAAATGAATCAAGCAGGATTAACTCAGGGCGGATGCACAGTCACTCTTAGCTAATGTAACTCATATCTTTACTATGGTTATGGAAAGTTAAAATACACTTTAATAAGCCCCTGTAAGTGATCTACAACGAGGATAGTTTTGTTTCAGCTGTGGATCTCATGACATTTCAGCATCAGTTATAAGCTTTCAGTGACCAGTATAAACACTTCATCAAAAGAAAAAAACAAACAACAACCACAAACAAACAACAACAACAACAAAAAAAACACTATATACAGAATCTTAGCTCTGGGAGCCCCAATATAAAAAGGATATGTACATATTGGAATGTGGCCCAGAGGAGGGCCACAAGGATGATGAAAAGGATGAAACACCTCTGCTATGAAGACTGGCTAAGGGAGTTGTGGGTTTGTTTTTTTTTTTGTTTGTTTGTTTGTTTGTTTTTTAAGTTTAGCTTTTATTAATTGATCCATCAGTATGCTATAGCTACTTTATCTCACTGACTTACTAAAACTGATTCATACCTGCTTTGTATTGCAAAGCACCAAAACCAATTTACTTTCCACTGTTCCCTTTTCTCCGGTTTCTCCAGTGTCTTGAAGTCACCCTTTATGCCTCCCATAACATATTGTTCTGTCCCTCACTAACTGTATAAAAAGATTTGTTTTGAGAGAAACATTTTAAAGAGCAATATTTTTTTATAACACAGTATTATCTTTGAAGAAAGATGGTATTTATTTTTTTTTCAAAGAAACACACCAGAAAATGGCTAATTGAATGGACAGTTCCCAATATTCCCTGAAGAAGCAATTGTTCCCAATGTTTATGAAGTTAAACATTTCACTGTTTCAAAATAGCTATCATATCCCACTGATAACAGAAAAAATGAAAACTCTGAGCTGCTGGCTGAAAAAAAAAAAAAAAAAGGCAGAAATTACATCCAATCTTACTCTAAATAGGTATTCTTTTGCCGCAGTGTCATGTCTTCCCCCAGTCTTCCCACTCCTCCTCCCCCTCCTCCCCCCCCCCAAAAAAAAAACACTATGAAATGGTTGGCAAACCAAAATCATGATCATCTTTCCAGAAGAAGACCATTGTTTAGCCCTCCCCAAAACGCACTTCAGAATAAAAACCTAAACAACTCTTCCCACACACATACCATGTTTAATTCATTCTGAGAAAAAAAGATGATGATGAAAAACTACCATTAATCTTAACAGAAAAATTCCAAGAGAAAAGGAAAAAACAAATCAGTTGTAACACAGAGGTATGATGCACTGGTATTATCTGAATAATAAGACCATCCAAAAAGAACAAAATGTTCTTACATCCAGCATTAAAACTCTCAAAGGATCAGGTTTGGTTTAATCTACTGTTTTAAGAGTTATTTTATAAAAACTTAAGAATAGCAATAACTCTTTAAAGTACTGTGTTTCTTGCAAAGCTGTGCCACAGTTTTCACAATCAATAGAAAAGGTAAATTTTTGCAAAATCAACTGATATATTGTAGGGAAGCACAACAGATGTCTTCATAAATGATAAATCTTCTGTTTGCAAAGTCTGAATTACTGAAAAATGGGAGAAATATATAGGGTTAGGCTAACACTATAAGGCTTTCAATTAAATCTATTAACCATAAGAATCAAAACTGATGACGTTTAATGACCAAAGGTATGAAATGGTGCTTTATAAGAAATAAATAAGTTATCGTACAGAAATACAATGGAAAAGAGATAATTGAGTGATGTGATATAGATCAATATGAGCAAGCATGACATTGACAGTGGGAACCAGACATTGCTGCTAAATGGCTCTGTGGCATACACAAATTTATTGGGAACAGAAGTACCAAATTACAATATCAAGTAGAATAGTATGATGTCAGAAGTTTACACAGGTTTAAAACACAATCATACAAAATCACAGAATAAAAATCTAGTACAACCTTCAGCCACAGAAGTACCACCTCCATTTCGAGTAGTCTTGAATATCAAATTAGGAAATACCAGATTGTGGATGAAGAAAGTATTGCCATATGGTTGCACTGATATTCATCTCTTAAGCATCTTCTATTGCAGATAGAATACAGAGCTAGACAGACCTCTAAACTAACAGACTAAGTCCTTTTTAAAGTAAATTACTGCAGTAATAATGGTTTCTAATATTATATAACACCTTCCTATTCTGGGATCTGCAAATCTCTGGAGGTAGAACTAATCTATAGTTATAATAATGCCTATAGTCCTGTCTCAATAGCTTAACTCTGGTACTGAATAACACAAACATTTACACAAGAAATATGTAGCAATAACCTTTTCTGTAATTGCTGACATTATAACTAAGGCAAGGTTTAAAATTATTCTACTGAGGTATACAATACAGAGCATAAGAAAGATGAGAGGAAATATGACTGATTGTTTTTTAACGTTATTATGCTTCTCTAAAATGTGTTTAGGATTAGTAGACTGATAACTGATTTGCTTTCAGCACATACTACATGTACAGACTGTTAGGCAAATTATAGTGTCTACTTCAGGCAAGATCCAACAACCTTTGCTCTTGCAAGCTAATAGTTATTCTTCTAAGAACTCCTGAAATCTCAGGCACAGATCAATTTAATACCAGTCAGTTCATAATTCTAAGCAGAAAAGCTCAACAAAAACCACATGGGACAATGACAGGAAAACAGATACACTGCCGATTTGTCTCATTTATTCCCATCTGTTACAGACGGCTTTTTACCCGAAGGCATGAACATTTACCTTTCTGTTCCTGTTAAAATTTTCTCATCATCTTTCATTATCTATGCTGTTATGTTTTATTTCCACTGATTCTTCTCCCAAATAATCTCTTAAATTGACAATTTTTTTATGCATCACAGAAAAATAGTGTTTCCTTATATCAGTATCCATTTTGTTGTTTTTCAACAGAAAATTTTCAGGTGTAAAGAGAAGTATTTTTTAAATCACTGAATGATAATAAAAGCCACTAAATCAATATGTCACTTTCAACACATTTTTTTTAAAATCACAGAACACTATTTCACTTATAAACTGCTGTGATTTAAAATGCAATAAATCACAACAATTCATTACAGTATACCTGTCTTCTACGTTGGCTTCAGAATGAATACTATAACCCCTGCATCACTTTATTTAATCATAAAAAAATAAAAAAGTGAAATACCATTCTCAATAAAATTCACCATTTGATATTTACAATGTATTAACAGGATCTTTATTAATCTTCATAGTCTGAAATTTGGTTTCCCCTCACAAAATGTCTGAAGTTGTATTACTAAATCCACAGCCATACCATACTAAATCTACATATTTGGCATGCACTATAGAAGAAGCACTACTAGAAAAATAATCCAAAAGCTTATTTACCCAAGAAAAAAAAAATACCAATGTACAAACACTGTAAAGAGTCTTGTTTAGCTGAAGGTAGAGTAGCTGTCTAGGCATCTCAGGATGTAGTGAAAAGGAAATATAGGTGTTATTAAAGTTTACAATAAAGACAACGCACAGTGGGGTTGAGGAATATATCCATACACCATTTATGGTGAGCCATAAAACCGGCCAGGTAGCTAGCCATTCTTTCTGCAAATTGTCATCTACACACATGGAACTCAGATTACACACTACAGCAACTTGCAGTAAAAGGAGAAGAGTGCTCACTACTTTAAGACAGCTTCACTAAAGCTGACACTAGACACACATAATAAGAAAGTGTTACATTGCAAATATACTTACTGCAGGGCATGTTACCTTAGCTAGGCAAGCTCCCTATGTTAATCATAAAATCAGACCCAAACTATGAGTTGAAAGGTAAAAATCTGTTTCTATTGGATGCACAATGTACAGACTGACCTTTCACCTTATCAGCAGAATTATTCAACACATTTTAGAATATCCAGTATAATTTTCTTCTATATAGATAAAACGAGAAAAGCGATGGGATATTCAAAATATATTCAAGTTAGAGAATATGCCCAAATGAGACTTACAGAAAATGATATGCAAATAGATTATCCATAATTCACACAGGTCAGAAATTACTCATGGCATAATGACACTAGACAGTCTTTTCCATATGTGGCTTATGAGCCATTTTTGTGGAGCTCTTCCTTGATCGTCATCATACTGCCTCTTCTTAGTTTTAACTACCCATTCAAAATTAATGATGAAAAATAGCATGAGGTTAAGGTCAAGAATCAGAAGGGAGAAATCTTACCAGGAAATAGCAGTAATAGTTGCTACTGGTTGAACAGTGGCAGATCTGTTTTACCAGATGTGAATAACAGAACTGGTTAGGTCAGTCTTAAACTGAACAGTTCATTTTGTCTAACCTTACTCAAGCCATCATGAAGAGTCAAACTGACCTTGCAAGTAGGGCAAGAGTTAAAAACTGGTCTGCATCACATTCCTAAATGGTATTATAGTTAAGTCAATATGAAAGTTATTCTAAAAATTCTCACAAACCTAGCCTTCAAACACACCACTATAAGCACAAATACTAACAACTGCATATGCCTGTAGGCAGGAAAATTAAGAGAAAGTGATTATTGTTAGCACCTCCTTCCTGCAGTCATTAATGGAGAGGAGAAACTGGGAAAATTCATCACAGTTCACCCTTTATGCCTAGTTAGAAACTATAAGAACACACAGAACAACAGGAGATAATTCCTGAACAGTGTTAGTCAAAAGACATTCATCATGTAACACAGAAACACAAGAAATGGAAATATGCATGGGTAGGCAATCCCCCCCAAAAAAACTTTCAGTGGCAAGTTGTCATGATATCTCTATGAATCATATTTTTTAAAGTCTACAAAAGGAATAATAGAAGTGAGAGTATAGTGAAAAAAAAAAATCACCTTTTTGACCATCTTTCCACACAATTTTTCGGTTCTTTTCATAATGTTTATTTAACCAAGTAAGGATGATTCGCTCATACGGAGAATATATGTTACTGGATAAAGGTTCTGATTTTATTCTTGGCATGTTCAGCACATTTTCCAAATTGAACGGATCACTGGTCTTACGCGAAGAAACACGAGGAAGAACAAACACCTGAAATTAGAAACAGTGTTTTTAAAAACAAACTATAAAAAGAACAATTTCAAGATGAATATTAAAAAGTAACACTTCACAATCAAAAAGTTTTCTAGTTTAGTAAGTATTTTAGAGATTACACATAAGCATAAATGTATAACAAAGAACAAAGTTGCAGAGGTTTGGGGGAAATCTTTTACTTCCTTAAAAAATATATAAATACTTTGTTTCCATATTTTTTCCAAGTTTTGATGAACTGGATGATATCACTGGATCATGTATTACTGTGTACATTAAACAAACAAACAAACAAAAAACTTCTAATTACTGAACTACTAAAAGGATCTGCTGTGCAATCTATAAAACAAAAATCTTATTATCAAAAAAGTTATTATTTCATGGCACAGTTGTGCCTTTAGATGCAGATTACACTGACTGTTCCTCCTGAAAAATAAACCATGTTACAGTGTCTACAGTGAAATTCTTTGTACTCAGAGGTTATTGATTAGGTCTTACACGATCCCACATTAAAAATATAAGAAATTATATACATATATATAGATGTATATAGCATATACAAAAATATAAGTAAGTTAAAATTAAAAAATCTATACAATACTCAATAACTGATTTTTTTTTTCAATTTGATTTTTTTTTTCAAATTGAAATGATGTTGTAGAAAAAGATATTTGAAGGAGGATCAAAGAACTTGGTTTTCAGAAAGAGAAGGAATACAACTGTTTTGGTTCCAACCAACTTCATCAATCAGGCCTGAACCCTTTGACCAGTGACTAAAAGCATCAAGAACCCTGTCCGTTTTGCATAAATGCGAACTACACTGCATCAGCTCCATGGTTTCCTTTCAGCTACTCAGAATGGTAACAGCTTGCACCCTTTTTATAATTGTTTCTCTTCCTACTAGTTTCTGACCACAGCTTGTAAAAGATACATTAGAGAAAGCATCAATTTCTTGAAGCAAGGTGTTAGAACTTTTTCATCCCTCCATTTGCTGCAGATGGAGAGGAATCCTCTTGCATTAAGTATGACACAGTTACAGCCATGTGACTTAACAGCTCCCACATCTATATTTGGATTTCCTTCTTTCCAGTCAACATAAAGGACTCTCATCATTGCTTTCTACTTTTTCTGAAGAAGACATTTTGTGACATAGTAATATATAAAACCTAGCTAACTATTAACATGCATGAGACCAAATTGTAGCATCCATGTTGAACTACAATAAAAAGAAAATGGAATCACCTTGAAGCATTTCAACTCAGCATAATCTTGTGCCATGCAGACATAGCTCAACTAACTTAATTTTAGTTTCTTTAGAACTATTTTGATTTCTGTCCTTGATGCTTTATTGAGTTGCATAGGAATATCTTAAGAGAGAAAGACATCTCAGACTTTTACATCATCAACCTCAGATACAAATCTGAAGAAAGCAACAACAACAAAAAAGCAAGTAAATAAACATGATTTCATGCCTTTCTCAAAAGGCATTGTCCTTGCAGGTGAATTTATTGCAATGTTCCTTCATCAGAATAACCTGACATTCTATCAAAAGAATGAAAACAGGAAAGAGTAATGGCAACTACATTTAGGAGAAAATGTGCAATGTTGTTTACCCATCAAACATTCTTTTACTGTCTTTTACCAAGAAAATTCAAATCCATCCTAATTCAAGATGTTCATATCTACATTACTATTTAGATCCTGTTGAGGGAACAGGGCATTAGCATATAGTACACCATATTTATAAAAATTTTCAGAGATAAAGTTAGGAAATGCTATTACTTTTAACTATAAAAAGGATCCTCATTACCACATGCTCAGTAAATCTAAAGATAAATTGTGTTTCTTGAAAATCTGCCTTGACCCATAGGCTAAAATACTGCTTTTATTGTCAGTACTTGTTTCCATTATCCTAGAGTTTCAAGATTTTTAGAATACCAGCAATATTTTAGGCCATTCTCAAAAAGAAAGCTTGAAGTACACCCTTATGGTTTATGAAGTTCCCCTTTTATTCTCCACAGACTCTACCTTTTTTTTTTTTTTTTTTTTCAGAACAAATTTGATAAGCTGGTGTTATGTATATGCTTTTTCATCTGGAACTTCTGCAGCAACTGAAGTTTTCATAACAGGAAAGTGAACCATAATGCATCAGGTATGGACCTGAAAGCAGTATGGATGACATTCTGTCTGATAAAGAATACTATCAAGCATTTCTAAGAACAGCATTTTATTTCCAAAATAAAATTGGATAAGAAAACATCCCTGGTGAATAGATGAATTCTTTCAACATTTTCTTTAAATTGTTGTGTGCTGTTTGTGTAAGAAAGGATTCTGTTTCATCTTATCTTTCTTGAAATCAAGCTATCATAGTCACAAAAAAAAATTGTCTCTATTTTCATTTTAATGAAAATCCTTTTAAGATATGAAGCATTTTTTAACTTCAGAATATTTAAAAACTAGCCCCAATAAATATTTTTATATGAAACAATCTTGCTGTCTTGACAGTTCATATCCTGTTTTTCTTTATTGTTCAGATGCTTTCTTTACAAAATGAATAAAATAAATAAATAAACCCTGTTCAGCAACAGTCACAGCTGTCCTTGTCAAAAATGGGTTTGAACAAAAAGGTATGAAAGAGAGAACAGGGCATTGAATGTCAAGTGACTAGATTCAATATAAAGTAATGTTAAGATTTCTGTTTCTTCTTTACTATGTCGAATTGAATATCACGTTATGTTTGGCCTTATGTGGTATGGCTAAACACGTAAAGCAGAGAAGTACAATTTCTAAGACATTAGAAGGGCAGAGAAGACAAATATGATGTTACAAGTCTGTAAAAATGTACCGTCATGTGACAGAAAGATGAGGGAATAATGAATGAGTAACTGAAACATGTTTCTCACGCAGGAAAAAGGAAACTAGAATGACAAAGAATATGACTTCACAAAAGGTTTAAGCTTAAACCTGAACTACTTTCTTATCCCCAGCAACCATGTCCTCTGTCATGTTCTGTATACACCTATGGTCAGAGAGATGACAGATCTACTGGGAACCACCCTACTCCATGAACTTCAATTACTGCACTGCAAAACTTCCCTTACTGCACTAGTTCTCGCATAATGAAGGCAGTCTGTCTCTGCCTTCATTACACTCTCTCTACAGATATTTACACACACTGATGAGATCCCCCCTGGACCTTTCTCACCTCCTGGCTGGACAGTCCCAGCTCTCTCAAACTCTCCTTGTAACACAGATGCACAAAACTTTATCATCTTTGGAACTCTTCATGGAAGTCACTCTAGTATACCCATTTCTTTCTGAAGAGCCCATATAATATTTATATTTTTCATTTATTTTCTTCCCTTTGCATAGAAATGTGTAAATACTTATTTTCAAATGTACAAACATTACTGATCATCTGTGAGCACACCAGGAATAGTTTGGAAAACTCAAATATCCAAAATATTTATCTAACATCAGCAAAAATAAAATTAAATACTATTTCAGAGGTCCATATTGACCAAATTCATGTCTTAGAATTACAAAATTACTTAGATAGTATTACAAAAATGCTTATCTATTTAAAAATTCCAGTCTAATATAAGATAACACAATGGCTGCATATGTCTAGTCAACTAAGTATTTCCAGTGGAACGGTTTTCTAAGCAGGATTACAAAAAAGTATGGCATAGTTTTCTTTTTGTAATAGAAAATTCTATAACATTTAATCCTGTAAAATGCAGATTTCTCTGACAGTATTTCGTAACTGAAACACATTAACTCACTGCTAGTTTCAGAACTAAGAAAACTGAAGTGTTCTTATTTAAACTAATACCAGATAGGCTGCTACAGAAATATAAAATATTTGAGAAATATTTAGTTTTAAAGATCTTTTTGAAAAATAACTTGAGTACAGTAAACAAAACAGTTTTTCAAAACAGTTTTTTGTCATTAGTTCTTCAGAATGTACGTAGCAAATGTGCCTACAATTTACCTTGTATACTTGCAGTAGCACATCTGTCCAAGCTCGTTTGCTAATTGTCTCAAATACGCTGTCCTCCAGAATGAATAGGTGTTCGTTGCTAAACATATCTGAGTTTTTCTCATCTCCTTGTTTCAACTCAGTCATGTGGGCCTCCAGGTAAAGGAAAGATAGCAGTTATTTTCAATATTAATTTCAACAGCTTGGATAGGAAATTCACAAGAGGACAATAATCAATCAACGGCATAAATGAGTGTAATAGTGATCAGCACTGGAATCATTCATAATTCAACACCATCTCAAGAATGAGAAGGTCAATACAGAATCAACAGGAATTTAAAGAAGCAATCAGGACAGAGAATCAAAACTATGTTGTGTTTTTATATATATATATGTATATATATATATATAAAATGGATGGGAAGCAGTAAAATTAATTCCATTCTGAAAAAAAAAACTAGACTGTTCAAAATTAATAACAGGTATCAGAGGTATTAGAAGGAATGGAAGAGAAAACCTGGGGAAGGGTGTAAATGCAGCAGCTTAAAGTTCTGTTCAATCTTATGTGTGTGCTTTGATTTATAGAATCCAAAGAGTCACCACAGTAGGACTACTCAAGGTCCACAGAGAATTTGCATTAGGCTTTGAAGGATTAACACTAAACATGTGGTCTCTGTTTAAAAAACAAACAAAAAACTACCTTCAACAGAGTTTGCACTTTAATCCACTTCTTATAATAATCAGGTTCAAGCAGGAATTCTGGCATAACATGAGGAAGACATGCTCCTTGGCTTCTAAGATCATAAAAAAGGAAAAGTTAATGGGGAGGCAAGATAACTCTTTTTATAGGCAGGGTGGTTTCTTTATGAGAACTGCTCCTCCATAAAGAATTAATTGCAGCACAAAAACTCAAAACATATAATACCAATGTTAAAGCCAAAGAACCATTGTTACATAACATTAGTAGAATTAAAACTTGATGATGCTCATATCTCTCTGTAGATCTGATACTGGAAGTCTTATGGGTATAAGCAAAGGTATTTCAAAACTTTGTTAATTGTCAAACTGACCTATCATCTACTTTCAAGTGACTAATAAACACAATAGAAAAAGTAACTGCAGTAAAAAAAGGGAATCGCAATGGCCTGATACTAAAAAAATAAAGCTAACTATCAGTTGAAGAAAGGCTATTCTTTATTTCAAATGATGCAGTTTAAGCAAACGTTACTGGAGAGGAAAGTAGTGAAGAATTATTAGATTTATTTTTCTCAGGACAGCACAAAAGTTTCCTGACTTTTATGTCAGAAGAACTCTTTTAGTGTATCTAGACTTACATTGCTCTCTCCGTGTTTTTAACACAGCTAATGTGAAAAATAATCACACAAGCATTTCTTGTTATTTAACTAGTCCCTCATTCAAATGAAATAATCATACTTCTCTTGTACCATGCAGTCCAAATTCAATTTGCTTTGTGCATTAAAAGTCATACATCACAGACTGAAATTAGAAACATGACAGTTTATTTCTCATCCCACAGAATTATATTGTGCTGGTAGGAGTACATTTTTGTCTCCATATTGTACATAGTGACATTATCATCTCAGATAAAATTTCATATTTCATAAAATTATCCAGTATGTTTTTTTTTAAAAACAGAAATATTTTAATCAAGGACCCAAAATAGCATCAAGTATTAGTCTGGTTCTAAATTCACCATGTCTGAAATTCCCGTTTTCAATTAAATCACAAGCTCTGTTCTCTGAAATCCCTTTAAAACTTCAAATCTTTCCAAATGATAAAAGAAAGAAGCTATGCAATATTCATCTTTTAAGATGTTCTATCTTCCTTTCAAAGTTTTTAGTTGGTAGATATATGGGAATAGATGCAATCTATGATTTTCATCCTCAAAAAAGCTATATACCAATGTTATATATCAGCATGCCATGCAGCTGCTTCTGGCAGCTGCTGCCAGTTTGGTTATTAGGAAAAGATTCTTCACCAAGACGGTGGTCAGGCACAGGACCAGACTCCCCAGAGAAGTGGTCACGACACCAAACATTCCGGAGTTCAAGAAGCATTTGGACAACACTCTCAGACACATGGTCTGATTTCTGGGCGGTCCTGTGTGGAGCCAGCAGTTGGACTCAATGATCCTTGTGGGTCTCTTTGAACTGGGGATATGCTATGATCATAGTCAACATGGGTTCTATCTAACTGAATGTTCTCATAATTGGCCAGATTTTGTTACTGAAGAACACTGTCTTACAAAGAAACCTTCCTCATAATAGGATAATAAAAGGATAAAGTGGATATTTAAAATAATATATAATATGGATAAGTGGATATTTAAAATGATGCCAGTTCTCAAAGATCAGCATTTTTATGTTGTTAAGATGTTCCTCAAGACACACAGCTTGCAACAAATGAGTTAATTCTACTTGTACTGTAAAATAACCAAACTTTTCCTTAACTGTAATGGTAAAATACCAAGGAAGCCTTTTGATAGCAAGAGAAATGCAACCGATACTTGGAATGTTGCTTAGAACAGTTAATGACTCCTCCTCATTCAGTAACTGAAAAACTTGAAAGATGAATCACACTTCATTTGAACCACGCTGACCAGAAAGTAGTAGTTAGCAGGAAGAAAGCTGAAGACTGTATGTTTCTATTCTTTGATTGCTCTCCTGGGCTTTACAGGAAGGAGGGAATGCTGCACTTTCTGCAAATCACAATGAACATGTAGGGATAGCAGATGACATGAATTACTCATCTCTAGGCTGACTCTGTATGTCCTACCATCATTACATTTGTGCACTGTATTATTATACAGTTCTGCCAGCAGTCCAAATGTCAGACATTTTTTCACTGGGATCTAAAAGCACTCTTAAATAATAACCTGTGAAGAAATGAAAGTATCCTAGGTAATCCTAAAATGCACAGGTAGAAGAATACTATCCATAAAGCACAAAAAATAACAAAACTTGATAGGACTCACACAAACTAGGAACAGGCAGAAACTGACAGAATAATGCTAAGCATATACTGAGCACAAATTTAATCATCTAGCATCAAATATATACAAGCACAGGAGTCCAGCTGAAACTGGTTCTTGACCTATGTAGTTTTGCTAGGACTGTTACTGATTATGTCTTCATTTCCAAACATCAGACCACGTCAGTCATCAGCCATTGATGTATCTGCGTACAGAGGTGCTCAACTCAGCCTTGACCGACTGTCTACTGCTCCAGTTTTGCTCTGAATATGTCAGTGAGTTAATGGACAAAATTCAGTAAGACTGAAGGCTTTTGTTAAAATTTGGCTATTAAATAGCTTTCCAAATTGCCCCAGAAACTGCATTAAAAACACTTCAGCACTTCTTTACAGTTGCAGTTATGCTTAGCAAAAGTGGTTGGGACTGACTCACACCAAAACTCGTAATTTTCAAATAGGCAATTAACATCATGCATGCTTTTGATCAAGAGTAACAAGCTATATACTTTTATACCACTTGATTCATATATCATGTTTGTTTATGTACAGATTAATACATGAAGTTCAAAGTAAGAGAAGTTTTACACTAAAGTGTACTGCTGAACCATCCTAAAGATAAAACTTCTAGCCTTTGTTGAAGCACAGCATAATCCAACATTGAGGTGCCTGGTCTCATAGAGAGCTATTTGCATATCCAATTCTTTGTCCTAACTGAGAAACACAGCAAGGTCTTCTGCATAAGAATAGAAGAGAATTAGTTTCAATACTAAATTTAAATACTGGGTTCTCTACAAAATCTCAGTGGGAAGATTGGACACAAGAGCCATCAGTCTCCATGAGGAGAAAATGTTGAACCTATCTAGGAATGCTCCAAAAGTATCCCATGAAAATTCTTTAAGGAAACATCTGTGAAAGAACATTTTGATGGAAGCTGCTGAACAGACCAACTCTGATAGGGATAACTTAGGGATAACTAAGGAAGTGCAACTGTTGGAGAGTGTCTAGAGGAGGGCTACTAAGATGATGAAGGGCCTAGAGGGGAAGAAGTATGAGGAGCGGCTGAGGTCACTTGGCCTGTTCAGCCTGGAAAAGAGGAGGCTGAGGGGAGACCTCATCGCGGTCTACAGCTTCCTCACGAGGGGGAGTGGAGGGGAAGGTGCCGATCTATTCTCTTTAGTGACCAGTGATAGAACCCGTGGGAATGGTGTCAAGCTGAGGCAGGGGAGGTTTAGGCTGGACATCAGGAAGAGGTTCTTCACTGAGGGGTTTGCTGCGCACTGAAACAGGCTCCCCGGAATGTAATCACAGCACCAAGCCTGTCGGAGTTTAAGAAGCGTTTGGACTGTGCGCTTAGTCACATGGTCTGAATTTTTGGGTAGACCTGTGTGGTGCCAGGAGTTGGACTTGATGATCCTTATGGGTCCCTTGCAACTCGGGATATTCTATGATTCTAACTTGAGGCATAAGATATGCAAAACGACGGCTATCTGACTGAGTCCTTGCCAAAGGCTGCTATCATATAAACAAAATAAGATGTATAGAAGACCTTTCTGGTACAACTTTAATGTAACGTTGTACTAATTTCCTTGGAAAAATATTTCCACTTGTGTTGCTAATTCCCAATGTTATGAATAAATATTTGTTTGCATTTCACAATAAACAAACTTGAGATAAATAAGATAAAGAGACGTTCTTTCTCTCTCTCTCTAAGGTGCAATGACACTTGAAGCTAGACAGAAGACTAGGTAGATCAGCTAGACTGGTACTAAAAGACCAAAATCAAAGTCTGTGTTAATTTGAGTTAGGGCTATAAAATCCCATAGTTAGGGCTGAGAGGCACATCAGCTCCAGCCTTGAGTAGTAGTTACACACTTCTGTCACTCTTGATAGGAACTGAGCAGAAGCAATCAACCTGCTAATTCAAAGGATTAATGAAACTTGGAATTGTTAACACAGGTAATAGGGTTCAGAAGAGGAAGTAAGACTTGAAGTTGCTCTTGACTACTCTCCTAGCTTGTCATTAGACCTAAGGCAGTGGCAATCAAAAGGTTCTTTCTTGAGCTGGAACTAAAGTTTTTTATCCCTTTGACCTCAGAAAAACAACAATATACTGATTAAATAAACAAGAAAAACTCTTAAATCTACTTAGAGGACCATTCATATTTCCACATACTCCATGCCTTGTTCTCTGGATAGACGTGACATTCCTTCAGAAGAATAATCAACAGGGTGGCATTAATAATATGATGCCAAGACATTCTTAGCAGTCCATTGCCTAATGACTCCAGCCTTTAAGATTCAATGTGGTGGGATGTATCCATCAATTTTTTTATTTAGTATCAGAATGGATGTTGAAACTGTGAAAACAGGAATCTGTATGCATTGTTCTCCTTACTGAAGAAAGCCAAAGATACTGTTCTACCATTGCTACAATGGTTCCTCCAAATTATCTACCATAATATACCAATGATGCACAGAAGAGTGCTATTCTGACTTATTTTTAAAATGAATGACATGGCTGAAAGTTTCAGATAAAGGTCCAACGTTGTTTTGGATCCAGAGAATACCTTTGTTTCCCCTTCCCTGTTAATGTTGTAAACACTTAATCTCGAAGGCCAAAATTTTTTACTTTCTGTTCACTTGGTTGCTCTGCTACCAATGTGAAGTCACACTGCTATCAATGTGAAGATTGAGACAGCTTTTCTTTTTTTTTAAAAAAAAAAGATATTTAAATTTAACAAGCTGTGCGCAGCTCTTTTTAGAGTCTTCCATCAGGCTTTCTGATTCAGTGCATTGAGTAAGCTTATGGGATCTAATGAGGCGACTCAGCGTTCCCAGGAAGATAGAATTATTGAAAGTACAATTCTAGAACAGAACAGACAGATGTGTTTGGGATAACAGTAGATAAACAGTATGGTTTTCTGTTTAAGTGAAGTTTTAAAAAGTTATAATTTAGCACTCTTGTGTAGTTCTGTTGATAGATATCATAGAAGAGATGCTTGTTTAAGGTGCTACATTGAGCATTATTCTGCTTTCAGACCTGAAGCATGAGAAAAATGCTTGTTGTATCTGCTGGTATATCATTGCAACTACTGATCTTTCTGTTACATAAGAAACAGTGTGCATTGATCTCATTATGAGTTCAGATATGACTACATCATGGTCCATTATTTTCAAATGAAAACTTGTATTTAGGACAGTAAGTAAATAGTTCTTAAACAGAAGGACAGCCTCTTGAACGCTACCGAGGATGCTGAAAAGATGCAGAGATGCTGTGTTTCAGGTCTTCTAATGATCTGTAAGGAACTTGTGACATTAGAATTTCTCTAAAGTTAATTGTCTTCTGTTTCACAGCAACAGACAAGAAGGATAAAAAAGGAGTTTATTAACCTTTTTTGATTTGCGCCATCTTTGAAGGTTGTTCCATTTTACGTTACGAAATAAGACTATCAGTTAAGATTGCTAGTAGCTAAATCTATTCAGCAGCAGGAGTAGTGCTTCCATTTCTTGGCATATTGTTAATATGAAAGACAAATATATTACTAAGTTTACAAAATGTATTGCTAAAGCCAGTGATTACAGGGCAACGAGCATCAGTGGAATGGTAAAATCATTCATAACAAACCTGATCCAACTATCTACTCAGTCTAAGAGATTAGGTTAGTAGTTGTTTTCTTTCATAACAGTGGGAAGAGAGTTCCTGTGGAATCCCTGTGTTGAATATAACCCTATCAAAGGACACCTTGATTAGTGGAAGCTGCAGAGAATACCTTAGTAAAAAAATAAAATAAAATTATAATAGAAAAGTCTTATATCACAAAAGATGCACTATAAAAGAGGCCCTAAGCCTAGTCTTTAGTTGGAATTTTGAACTATGCTAATTAAAAGGGGGAAAAAAGAAAGAAAGATTTTATCACACATGTACTTACTTAAGGAAAGCAAGGAACGTAGAATGCTGCCAATGGAGCTGTAAAATTTGTTCAACAGGATCAAGGGGCAGTGACCGGCTCAATGTAATGCCGGGTAACAACTGTCCACTCAGGTGGAATAACATGTCGTAAACAGTCTTAGTATCTTTGCCAAGGTTTTGTTTAAAAACATTTTCTTGAGAAGAACTCCTCTGGTCTTTACAGACATCACTAAGAGACAAAAAGCTTACGATATTACTCTTAAACGAACAAAACAAGCTAAGATTTAATTATTGCATCACTGATAATGATAAATTTAATAAAGCAAGAAGCAAAAACATCAGGAAAGAAGGCTGAAAAGTATAGCACCTTTTTCTTTCTACAGTATTTTTATAAGAATGTAACATTTTTATAAGAATGGAATGTTTACTAAGTATATATCAAACATTTCTTAAATAAATCTACGTTTATCATTGCTTTCTGCCAACTATAACTTTGATTTCTATCATACTGATAAATGCCTATATGTGTCCCAGGAGATTGGCTTCTTCATTATTTAGTACCAAACTAGACAAGATCAACTAAGTGATGCCACCAAAACTGATATATTTCCAGGGTATTTGCAAGACTGCTGATTATTAAATTTGCTTCCCCATCTGTTTCTTGATCTTCAGATTATGTGGGGAAAAAGACATATTGTCTAAAACTTATTTATGCCATGAAAGGAGGGGCAATTGATATACCTGTGCTCATTTTGGGAGAAAAATAGATTTCAGTTAAAGGAGTGACATCTAGTTTTAACCGTATATTTATGCAGATATGATATATCACTGCATTGTAATATATCAGAGCACAGTATCTGGAATGATATTTTAGAAAATGAAAAATAACCAAAATGACATTTTCATATAAACAGTGCATAGATGCTATGATTTTAATATAAAACTATGTGTCTCTATGTTCCTCTGTTCATATCCAAATCACCTTGCTATATATATTAACATTTTATTAGGCAGACACAAGTTAGTTCAAAGAAAATATGAATTACCGTCTTAGCGAATATGGTATTGAAATAGGATTTGGTCCCTTAGGCCAGCCAAACAGAGTGAACCAATTCTGAACAGCAGTTAGAGCTTTCTGAAAGAAGATGTACTCTTCCTTGTCCTCATCAGGAAAAAATGATAATTCAGATTTATTTTCTCTCCCATCACTTGGACTATCAGCTTCACTCTCTTCACTTGTCTGTTCATCACTTTCAAGGGTACTATCAAACTCTGAATGACACAGAGGGGGGAAAAGTAAGAAAGAAGTAAAAAAGAAAGAAAGAGACTCCTTATTTCCCTATTTTGGTCTAATACAAAAACATCATTAAAAAAACTGTTCTCAGAAAACAAAAATTGTCAATAATGAATGACCAATTTATTTCAGCAGTAAACAATGTGACATGTACATGTCTTGGGAATGGAATAAATTCTATTTTTGGAATCTAGTCTCACCTAAAGTGAAATTTTTTACCCAAACAAAAAAAAAAAATCAGACAAGTTTTACAAAATCATAAACAGTAATCTGAAAGAAAAAATCACGCAAAAAAAAAAAACAGCCTTTCGTGCAGTTCCAGTAGCTATCGCTTTACCAGCTAGAGAATGATAATTCCTCACCCCAATCACATAGCATGACTCAGTAACTGAGTTGTGTTCAAACAATTTATCAGGTGTTGTATCAGTATAAGTAAGCCTATTCCCTTAAGTAAGGGAAGTAAGTAACTTCCCTTAAGTCTTTGGACTTTTCTCCCTTACTAGGCCTTCCCCCTCCTAAATCTTGACCTGGTCAAAACTTAGATTACATATTCTTACTACTACTAGGTTTTTGTACAACAGCATTATTGCATAAAATATAACAATACAACTCTTTTCATAGGACAAATAGCTTAGACAAGATATGTCTTCAGATATGGAAACAATATTAGTAGTTTTACCTGCATTTTATCAATCAACTGTTCAGGTTTATTGTTTCATTAAATGATGCAAAAATAAAACTATTTAATGCCTTGCACAGTGAAGAAATTATTTGTTAGGATTTAAGGAGAAAAAAAAATAATATAGTGCAACACAAGCAAAAGAGGAGACTCTTGTCCTTAATAAGATGCAGATAGATCTGTTACTGTGCAGTTCGGCTGGCTGATGAGGCTACTTTCTTATCTTGTCACTGCCACCTTTGCCAGAGGTTATTGCCTTTTTAGATCTGAAACTGAGTTGTTCTTTTGAACTTGTTTTACATCATTCCACTGAAAGTGAACCATGTTGTTAAAGACCTGTTGTTTAGTCTGTTTAACTAAACTAATTGTCTTGTTAATACCATAGAGAATGATCACACAAACATCTGCAGATCTGCAAATGTGGAATCCTAACAGTAATGAAACAGCAGCAGTAACTTCAGCTGTTCCTAAGTAAGAAAACTAGCAGCTGAAAAAAAGAGAGATGTCAACAGCCTCAGATATTAGTCACCTGAAACCTTACAGAAGATCTATTAGGCTTAATTCACATAGAGCAGCACTTTAACTGAGTCCCACTGACAATGGTTGTTTTTATACAGTACTTCATAAATACAGTAAACATGTTGAAATCTAGCCTGACTTCTCTGTGGTTAGTTAGTTCATGACTACAGAAACAATGCCCTTCTTAGCAACTAATCCCCTTAGGTCTGTTCAGTAGTTACTTTTCTGTCAGTTCCTCCACAGACATTTTATTGCAAATGGGACCATTTTATTCTTTGTTTGATTGTTTGTTTTTAAGTAGTTTGGCTGATTTCCCTTCCACTTAATCTGCTAAAAGACAGGAGTGTCTTTTCTGCTAAAATACTTTAGGCCAGGTTTCCCATGGTGTCACTGGAAAGAACAGCCTCTCCAGTATTCCTCAATTACACACACACAAGCATTTAAAGCAAAGGTTACAAATGTGAAACACATCTCTTTAAAGTAGTAAGCCAAAAACTATTTGCAAGAGCTCAAAGTGTTTAAAGTAAACAGATATACTATACCTGACTGGGAATATTCATAGGTTGATTCAGTGATTGCACCAAAGGAACTTGAGGAAGTACTATGGGGAAGTGATTGTGGAGTGTAACGTGGATGCAGAACAACTTCTCCACTACTGTAGTCTTTACTATCTATAAAGCAAGATTACAAGCTGCAGTTGAGTAAAACATACCTTACTGTCAGTGCTCTAATGGTTTATAAACAGATACCTGCTTTTATACTTTTAGTTATTTCAATTAAATCAAATTAAATCAAGTAACAGCTCCTACTTGACTCATTATGAAAATATCATACTGGTTATTACACTGGGGACAAAAAAACAAACAAACAAAAAAAAAACCTACATCTTCTTTCCATTAACTGTATCTTGTACAGGACGGGTCTGCATACTTGCCAAAAATCGCCTATCAAAGCAGTGCTAATTCAAGAATTCTAAGTCATGAAACAAATATTCTTAAGGGATTTTTGATCACAGCTCTTTAAGTAGCAAGTCTTGGTATAGAGTTATCAGACTCTTTCAGACTCAACACCCCATAAGTTACGAGCTAGACTCAAAAGTATGCTTTAGCGACCCATCAGTTCTGTCAGGACATATACAGAAATTGTAAAACTCACATATCCCTCTTTGCATTTAAAAAAATCTACATTTAATTTACATTATCCAAATTCATATTTCTAGGTACAGTTCAACTCTTCTGATGTAGAACTGGGAGGAAGAGTGCTGAAACTGGTCAGTGAATAGAAAAAGGTCATGAAGGAAGAACAATATGAAGTTAAACACTGAGGAAAAAGATCTTGTCAACTGGAGGAGTGTTTGGAGTGAGCTACTTGGGAAGTTGCAAAAAAAAAAAAAAAAAAAGTGTTGTCTCCTAGGAGTTTCTTCATGATTCATGCAACTCTATAGAAACTCTAGAATCTCTGACTTTTACATTTATCCATTAAAGAAGGTCTAATGAAAAGCTCAAAAAATCACAAAGTGAAACTAAAAGGACGCGCTGGATGATTAACTGGCCTTTATACACTGCAATGTTTCAAAAACATTCATGGTGTCATTCTGTGTAATCAGCACTGTTAGGGTCTGAACAATAAATACTATTTCTTTTGACAACTTTGATTGCTGTTGGTGTTATACTGATCTAGAAGATCTGGCAAAAGGAATCTCTGGTTATAAACCAGAAATACTAGCATAACTACTACTGGCATAGGAGATATAGCAGTGCACAGCCTTGAGAAATACTGACCACTACAGCACCAACCAAAATTCTCTAAAAAGTTAGATAACATATGTTAACATATGGTATATTTCCACTGATTATACTACTGATAATGATTAGGTAAGCTAATACAGATGTGCTACAACTACACTTTCATTTTGTTACATATAGGTAAATAAATATTAAAATACAGGATTATTCACAAGTATAACATGAAACATTTTTTTTTTAATAGTTTAAAAACACAAAACCCAATACTCCTATTTACCGTAGCTATCCCAAGGTCACAATTCTGTTAAATTACCCTATCAAAAATCAATCCAATAATTTAATAACTTTATTTCTTGTGTAATTCTTTGAAGGCCAAAACACCTGATTATCAATTTATCTTTTCCTAATACTACTAGGCATAATATAATCTGAAGAGTTAGAATGCAGACTACTTACTGCTTATCAAAGTAACTTGTTGATCAGAGAGGTGAAATGCCAAATATGGGTATAAAGTAAGAAGGCAATTCTCTGCTGTTGCAGCAACCTGAAGGGAGAATCTGTTCAAAACAAAATACAAAGGTGATATTTTTCTATTTAGTCATGGCAATCAAAATATTTCAACACAAGAAGAAAAGACAGAAATAAAAGATATCCAGACCACTTCTTTTCTCCTCTCCTGGTTCAGTAAGAGAGTACATGGATGAGGCTGCAAATGCTGAAATGGTGAAAGACAGTATATTCCACAACAAAATTTATTTATTATAGAGCATGTATGTGTCCTCAAACTGAAAGTTCAAGATTTAGAAAAGATTTTCATGAAATTAATGAACTCTGTCTCTGAAGAAAAAATGAATTAAAATTGCAGTAGATATTTATGAGGGTATTAAGGAGACTGCTAACTTGCTAAAGTTTAGGCACATTTCCTAGCACAAGAAGGCAACATAACATTTCCTTCCATGAGACACCGAGATCTCATGGACTACCAAAACAACTGGAACCAACTCTTAATAGCTACCTTGTAGCAATTGTGTCTGCTTCATTATGTTATTACCAGATGCTAAGATCACTGATATCTTGTCTTCCTGAGCTTCCAACCACAAACAAAATCAGAAATAGCATGAGTTTCCCCAGATCCACCGTGAAAGAAGGAAAGAAAACTGAGAAGTGTAGAACACAGAAGTCACAGACCTTGGCACATTTGTGTCACCAATGGTCACAGCAACTCATCTATTCACCACATAGGTGTTTGGGGGTATTTTGCTGTCCAGACCACCATTTCTTTGATTTATATGACACATGATGTGCATGTTGTTTACTATTTATCTTTTTTACTTAAGTTAAATGTCATTTCAAATCAGGATGGCAGAGAAATTTCTTTCCTGCTGAACTATTTATTTGCTCAGCAAATTAAAAGATGTAATCACAATTGGAGGACAAATATAAAAACATGATATGTTCTCATTGTATTGGGCTTATGTAGGAAGGTTTTGGAAAAAGCAGGAAAGAGCCCAGCAGCTGCCCCAAGTAAGGATAAGAGCCAGCTCCAGACAGCTCTAAAAGGGACCCGCCCCTGACCAGAGCTGTTTGTGCCTCTGGGACAGCAGATTTAAGAAAGGGGAAAAAAAAATGCTTTGCTAGAGCAGCTGGGAGAGAGGAGTGGGAACATGTTAGGGAACCAGCCCTGCAGCCCCCAAGGTGAGTGCAGCAGGAGGTGCTCCAGGCAGGCAGCAGCAGTTCCCCTGCGGCCTGTGCAGGGAGAGGCCCCTGGTGGAGCAGGCTGTCCCCCTGCAGCCCATGGGTCCCACACGGAGCAGATCTCCACGCTGCAGCCCCCCGTGGAGGAGCCCACGTGGAGCAGGTGGATGTGGCCTGGAGGAGGCTGCGGCCCATGGAGAGCCCCCGCAGGAGCAGGCCCCGGGCCGGAGCTGCAGCCCGTGGAGAGGAGCCCCCGCAGGAGCAGGGGGCCTGGGGGGAGCTGCCGCCCGCCCGTGGGGGACCCGTGCTGGAACAGTTTGCTCCCGGGGGATGGATCCCGTGGTACGGAGCCGTGTGGGAGCAGTGCTTGAAGAGCTGCTGCCTTTGGAGTAGGGGCAGGGAGTTACCATGAAGGAGCGGTGGAGATGAAGCATCAGGGGCTGACCACAACCCCCATACCCCCATTCCCCGTTTTTCTGCACTGCTTGGGGGGTGGGGGGGGTGGGGGAAGACATAGAAGAGGGTGAATGGTGGAAAGGTGGTTCACATTGATCTGGTCTGTTTTTAGTAGTTAATAAATTACATTATGCTGAGTCTGTTTTGCTCATGATGGCAATAGTTGAGTGAGCTCCCTGCCCTTATCTCAACTCACAAGTATTTTTTCCATCTTACTTTCTCCCTGTCCTTTTGAGGATGGGGAGTGGAAGCATGACATGGTTGTGCTTAGCTGTGCACAGGTGTTAAATCACCACACTCTGAGGGTTTTTTTAATTTAGTTTTTCAAGTTGAAGGAAATAAGTTTCATAACTGAATAGTTTTTCCGTTTCTTAAATACTTGGTCAAGACTTTCTTGGATTTTGCTACCTTTAACTTCTTTATTCATATCAGCCCTGTGCAATGTAATGTCATTTAATCTGTTTTGGAGTCAAAGAAGCAAAAAGGGAGAACAGAGATTAAAAGTAATATTAGAAATTAACTGCAAATTCTCATTCAAGGTAGTCATTAAATTAATATTAATGCACTTATGATCCATTTAATGTAATTCATGCACACAGTAAATTACTTGCTAAAGGACAAATATATATCTCCTCAGTTTTCTCTTACAGATACATGTAAAGTTATTTTTCTTTAAAACATGATTGCCTTGTCAACGTTTTCTGTAAAGTAGTCAAATTCAACAGTATCCATCTTCTACCCAATGCTCACTCTGATTTACAGGAAAATCATTATGATTTGCATGAACAGAATATGCAAATCAATCCTACGGAAATTTTAGGCCTGGATTTAAAAAAAATTAAAAAATAGTACAGAGTCGAAGTAGGCTTCAATTCAAATAGTTAAAAACACACTATATTTTACCGAGATAGGAGTTAATTTTTAACTCACGTATTTTTTTCCACCCTGGAACACCGAACATAAAATAGCGAAGTTTAAAGTTTCAGTTCAAATAATTTTAAAATAGAATTTTGTTGCTTTGAAAATGATAATATAAAGGGAAAATACTTGAAAAGTTAGTATGTCTTCAGCAACTGACGCTGTGAGATTTCATGGCTTATTAAAGAAACCAGGAACCTATTCAAGATCAGTTACCTTTTATACCGGTTATGTCTTGGTTTCATTATTCTATTACTAAAGGTTGAGAAGGCCCCAAAATCCATCTTAAATTAACAAAGCAGTTCAAATTCATTAGTCACACAGTTTGAAACAAACTGCTCAAATGCTTATATAATTGTTTTAGTCAGATTTGAGGTTCAAACACATTCCATACATCTCCCATGACACTGGAGCAGGGAAAAGAATGAGGGCAGATATGCAGGTAGCAAAAATTGCAACTACCAGTTATTATGGAGTGGAGTATCAGTGAACAGTGCAATATTAACAGTAGTAAAGAAACCGACACCTGGGCATATTATAGATTTTATTAGAATAATAACTATATGTTCTGGATTAGAAAATCTTACTTTGACTTCTCCAACTGAAGGAAAGTTTTTTTCTGGTTATGATAAAAAAAATAATTTCTTCCAAAAGCCAATATGAATAATATTATCATGTTGACTAATAGCACACACAGAATCCGTTTGATATGGATGGTGTGTTATTTCATCCATTTGTGTTCATATTTTATATCATCTGCTCTTACAGCCTATGCAATTCGCTGACAGGAAATCACATACATATTGGAAAACCAGCGTTGTCAGTACTGTTTAAAAAAAACCCACCTACCTACTTTTATATTTTAAAACACAGCAACATTTTAAAGATGATTTGCCATTCCCAAGCATGATTTTTTTCACCTTCACAAGCATGGATGCCTTTTAATGTTACTTTGATAACTTTTATTTGGTATATTTTTTGCAGAAAGACTTTAGGTTTGCCTTTAAATTGAGAGTGGTATCTTTTATTTCATTTTAATGGCAAATATAGAAAAACGTTTATTGCACAGCAGAAAGTTTTATTTTTCTACAGCAAGATTTGAGAAGCTGCTAGTGCATCATATAAAAACCCTTATTAAAACCAAATATTATGCCTGATCAGCAGCTATATTTCAGATCTCATCATATGCCTAAATTACCTTTTTTCATAATTAATACAAGCTTTAGCACACATTTATGAGTTGTATCCTACACAATGATTAAATCTTACAAATAACTAAAACGAGTAAAAATGAAGAGATTTGTGGCTGATGATCTATACAGAAAAATGTATTTTTTAAAAAAATAGTCGAACGTGAGCAACAGTAACTAAAATGTCCATAACACTTGCATCAAAATAATTTAGTTTTATGCTTCGGAAAAATCATGGTCTAAACTTTAGAGTGAGATATTTAATCCTCAAAATAGTTGCCTGAGTGAAAATAGCAACTGAAGGAATAGCTTTTAATCACAACAGTATCTATTTTTTACTGCTCATGCATACATCTATTCATCACACCAAGGGAAGAGATGAACTAAATAGACAAATCCTGAAAAATGTTTATATTTATGTAGAACAATAACAACAGATCTGCTTCCACTTACTAGGGGCAGACAATACTAGTTGCCATATAGATAAATGTTACCTTAGAGACCAGATCTGAATTTTGTGTTTTGGAATTGTAAACTAGTTGAAAAAAGGAACATATTTCTAAGTGTCATTCTCATTTTTTTTTTTTTTTTTTTTTTTTTACAGAATTATTCTTGTATTCCTTCATCTAACCAGTTCTCATTACAAGTCCTATGTCTCACATCTTTCTTTGACAGTTTGGACCATGCCCCCAGATGAATTTGTATTGCATATATTACCTGTTTTCTTCTTCATCAGTGAAGAATATGGTCCCTAAAGATGAAATTGGCTTAGATGATCTGAAGCTGATATGACAATTTAGTTCCATATTTGTGCCATTTGATGAAAGAATTATATCTTGTCCTTCTGGAAACTGTATAGAAAAAGGGTAAATCCTGTCACCATCTTCAAGTTCAAGCTCAGGAAGTTCAACTTGAATTCGTGATGACCTGCATTAAAAATAAATAGTAATGATGATTGTGCTCACAGTTTGACAATAAAAAAGTTAATTCACAGAATTACATATTTATGAAGCTGTTTTTTACAGTTAAATACAGAGGAATAACTTCAGTTTTGAAGTACGTGCCAACTGAAACTAACTGAAGAGTTAAAATTCCCTTAGCATTTAGATGCTGGTTTGTTTTATACAAATGTTTCTCAACATTTTATAATCAGCCACAATAGCTCAACATCCAAATAAAGAGCAATTTCTATTCACTGTGCTATAAAAGACTTAACTGTTACTTACTTCCTTACTCATGCTTTCTCAGAGGTTTCCTAAACCTAAATCTTTCATTAATATTGATCAAACTGCATTATAGCACTTCAAGGCACTTTAGCGTTCAGACAAGTTGTACAATAGCAGTATTAAGTGGAAATTTGTCAATATATATTAAGATTATTTCCCTGGTTATGTAATTTAAGGTTCCAGTTCCAAAATAACAATGCCAGTCAGTCCAAGACAATACTGAATCCTTTCAGATGCAATCACTGAGTTCACTACAAGCCACTTCATAAACTGCTACAACTCAAACAAGATTAGATGTTAATAACTTGAAGATAAAGTGACTTTCATTAATTTTTTGCAACTTAAAAAGTTTTCTTCCAGTTATTCAGGTATTGAAATGGTATCTATATAAGTTTAACAAACTTATATTCTTGCTATTTAAGTACAAAGAGAAGAGTTGAATCTCAGAGACCAGAGAAGCTTATTTCCACACACTTTCCAGACACAAAAGTGTCTGGAAAGAACTATTCTAAAAGATTCTGATTTCTATCAGATTGGAATAGATATGGTACTGGGTTATGTTCCAAACAATGAAGATCTTGAAAATGATCTCTTATAAATTCAACTAACAAGATGTAGTGGGTGATCCACAGAAAAATGAAAAAGTCATGAGTTATATATTACATTAAATAACATACTTAAAATATTTGTGCTGTGCTTTTTTTTGGTAGTAAAATCTTGCTTAGGAAGTAAATATGAACAATGGTCAGGGTGGGGGTGAAAAGAACCCCACCCCCTCCATCAATTATCCAAACACCAGCTGGATTTGAAAACAGTGCTTTATAACATTTGGAGTAGACAAAATAAAACAACAATCTGGCCAAAGAGAAGAGAAAATCCTGGTGGGGCTCTTTTCTTATTTCTTGTTCTATTACAAATAATTTTAAAAACACGTGGAAGAGTAAACATCAGAAGATGGCTGCCTAGTGAAGCAGTAACGTTTTGAGGACAGAACACACAGGTTTGCAGGATGTAGAGCAACATTAACTACATGAATTTTCTCTAAAATATGCAGATTCTGCTGCTAAGCATACCATTAATACTAGCCTTCACAAAGAAAAGTTAATTCGTATTTTCAGGAGAGAAAACAAGAATTATTCAGGATTTTTGTAATACACGTATTTTGAGATTTTTACCTTAAGTAATCTTGTGGAATAATATTGATGGCTGTTTCAGTTTTCACATCCAGAGGAACTGGCATCAGCATTAAAAAGGGGGGATCAAAATTTATTTTTGGTGACTTCATAATACCAGACAAGATTATTTTGTAATGTGATGGATTATCATCTAGACACACTGACACTTCAGATGCATATGTCCCAGGACAAGCTGTTAAAAACGGTTAAAAAAATATTTTACCATAAATATACACAACTAAAAGAGCTGTAGTAAGAACTTTTTTTTTTAAAAGTTATCAGTATTATTTCTTAATCAAAATGTAGTTTAACATAAAGAAAATGTTGCATAAGATTTATTTATTAAGAAAGTTTGGAATAATTGCTTGCAGTAAGCCATAAAACCATTATTTTTAATTTGTCACAATTTGTTGAAGTTTTAAATTACCCTCCACTGAAAGCCTTCCCTGTTTCCTTGTATTCCCATCCCTTCTCACACCATCCTGCTAACTGCTGCTAGACGTCTTTCTATTGGATGGCAAACATGCATTTTCTTTCACTGATAATACAAAGCGAGGTGCTTTATATCGTTAGCATCTGTTACACTATCAAAATGTTGTTTCAAACAAGGAAGTGTCATTTATCAACTTTTCATTTATTCCCACCAACTGAAAAACCACCAAAAGAACACAATTTTTATGGACAACTAATGAATACCTCTTGTATTTAGAAATAATTCCATATCACATGTTGTAAGAACACAAAAAGCTTAAAACTTTTCATTTTTGACAGAAACACCTTTCCCTTTGATTCTCCACTGTTAACAGATTAAGTATGGAAATATCCTCACCTAATATTTACAAAAGACATAACAGAAAAAGTAATTTTGTATTTAACACATCTGTATGAGCACACATTATTGCAAACAATATACGTGACAAGCTCTCCCATGATTAGCTCAGCTAACTCTTTACAGAGCCAGAGAAATAGCTGCCATTGTTTACATACACAAAAAGAAAACCTAACCTCTTCAAAACATTTTCTCTTATTCCCTCTTCATAAAAGCCAGTTTCTTCATGTAGAAGATGACAGAGGAGCTTACTGGAAGCCTGTTAGCTCACCAGAACATAGTCAGCAGATCCCTTCATCTCAGAAGACACGAAACTGGTAAAGTGAAAACCAGATGAAATAGGAACTTGTGGCAGTCTTTGCAACATCTGACTACTTCCCGGTTACATGGAAGTTAGCTTTAGGAGACTATTGCTGAGAAGGCTAAGAAGCTCGTGCTTCTAAATTTCGATACACCAAGAACAATTTTTTTTTTTTTCCTAGCACTTAGCTCTCTTATGAGGAAAAGGTGAGATGCCATCAGAAAAGTTCATATGTAGAGCCAAACAGGATGTTTTACATGCTTATAGGAAGTGAGTAACACATGTTACTCCCATATACAAGCTAGACAGACTTAAGATCCTACAGCTGTACTCTAATTAAACCGTATTTCTGGAATTGTATCTTCTGTGTATGTATATCATACAGTAAAGGAAAGTGACCAATAAACACCATAGGAAGGAATGCCATGAAGGAAGAAGAATAGAGGGGCAGATGTCAGCACCAAAGAACATGTTCTTTTCACTAACTCATAGTTTAAAGTATTCGTATTAACTGTATTCCAAAGTCAAACCTTAAAATGATAGCAAATACTTTTCCTAAGCTTTCCCACACAAATTTTTCATCCTTACTGTACATGTCAGTTATAACAAATCAATTAATTACATGATTACATTTCCCATAGAATCCCTGACTTGCTCAGAATGCAGAACAGAGAGTGCTCTTTCTGTGTACCTGATCACCCTCTGTGTGGACCCACATTTACTAAAATTGAAATACTGCATAATATGTGAGCTAATAATGAGCTTATGTCAGGAAAAAAAAAAAAAAAAAAAAAACACTAGCATGTTGCAAAACTGTCCTCATTTTAAACAAGGGAAACAAGACAGAAAAAAAAAAGTGAATGATCCCATTAAGTTTTGTTCATTACTTTGTTATGGTTAGGACCAAATTTTTCAGAATATTTCATGTTAAATAAACTACTTGAAATTAATAAGAATTATGTCCTGAACTGACAGCTGAGTTCACGAATACTCAAGGTCACAAGGAAAGCAAGTCAGATGCTGGTTTATCTGGAAAAGTGAAAGGTATATAAAGAGTACTGTTTTAGCTAAACTTGTATTGCATTAAATGTGAAGAATATGGCAAAGCTAGAGCCATAACCTAAACCCTGGTCATTTGCCACACACAATGCAAACAGCGTCCCGAAGAAGTCTTCTCCGTCACTGCACAGTAACCTGGAATCAAGGTTGTGTAGATCAAACAAACTAGGGTGCTAGAGAACAAATACTGCACAATTTAAAATTAGGAATCACTTAAAGAGAATGGATAGCAAGATCCTTTGTAAATTATTATTAAATCTTTCTTCCTCATACTAATCTCTTAATTTCTTTCCATCCTGTTATTTCCTTTGACCCTTCAGTTATTCAGAATTTTAGCACTTTCTGTTAATGTCTATTACCTTTTTTTTCACCATTAAGTGCAAAGGATGCTTCTGCCAAGCCTGAGAATACCTTCCACCCCATTCACCCATAAACTGACATGAATCTCAAACATATTTTGTTTCAGTCTTGGGAGCAGTGAGAAGAAATTCCAGACATAGACCTCATATAAACTGAGTTACGAGATGAAATTTTAATAATAAAAAATGTCTGATTTTTTTTAATAAATATTCAAATCACCTAGCCAGAAAAAACTAAATATTCATAATTCTGTGGGATATATGTATTCTGTCATTTACACCTTTCAGGACTCAAAGTTTGTGCTTTTGCTACTATTTTGATATACTACCATTAATTTATGGTATTTACAAATGTAAATTTGTATTTATTACTATGTATTAAATGTATTACTATGTATTTGTATTTATTACTATGTATTTAATTACTATGGTATTTACAAATCTGTCTGTCTAAATTTGCCAGGAAATAACAAAATCTGTACAATTATTTGGGAAATTTCCTCTTTGTCTTTTCTGGATATATTTATTAAGGTAAATAAGCATTCATTGCCTTACCTTAAAACAACAACAAACCTTTGGATAAAGAAACACAACTTTTCAAAGCATATATGTGCATATATTCAATAGCTGCTTCATTTTCAGTCCAGTTTGCATTAGAAAACCCATCCAGCTCAGACTGCTTAACTCCCTAGCGTATTATACTGGGACTATAACTTATGCAAAGTCCATATTAATAAAAACATAAACAGAGGTTGTATTTCTGCTGAAAGTCAGTTATATACGTATGCAAGTTCTCCTCCAGATACATCTCACACACTTCCAGAGGAGAAATATTTCAGGTCCCCTCACCTTCTACTTCACCTGTTTTGGTTTCAAGTTAAACTAGCAGCAAAAGCTCATTCAAAAGGCCATCTCTATAAGGATGTCCATATTCCTTGATCCTCTCTATCAGTATAAATCTTCCCCCCTCCTCCCCCCCCAAAATCTTAACTAATAGCATGTTTTCCAATCTTTTGAGAGTGTGGGGGAATAAAGTAAAACCATCAGCTGCTCTTCTCATCCTCTTGTCTGTATTAGATGTTACTCACTTCCTACACTTGTCTCCCAAATAAATATTTCCAGTTTAGTTGCCCTAGACTTACTGATAATTCATGCCATATTACATATGCACACTTTCAGCATAAATGGGTGCCAATGAAGAATTTGTGTACACTGGAATACAGACTTCAAAACAAAGAAGTTACAGATAGCTAAAAGCTAATTATAAGCCCTATTAAAAATAATAATCAAAAGTGAACTAAACATTTCCCCACAGAACCTGTTATAAGGCATAGTTATTTAATCTCTAACTGCTGTAGAAAAAAAACACTAGAAGATGGAGGGTGTGATGTTCACCTATGCCCATTACATAACTATCACATCTTCCAGGGACACTGAATTCCTTTTAACTCACTGGCACATTTGGGAGTATTTTGCCACACAGAATCCTAGAGTACAGATCAATTGCCTTACTATTTTTTATTGCACTTCCTATTCCTCCAGTAATTTTTTTTTTTTTAAGTACATCACAATAAGATACAGTGAATTTTTTCATATACCATTAATATAGTACATTAGTACAGCAGAAAAGGATCGCATTGATACTTCCTCAGTTCTCAAGAATCGCTAGCATCATATTACCACACATCATACAAAACTCTTGCATTTAGTTTACTACCATAGCATTATGCACTTGTTATTACAAATATCATGGAATATTTGAACAAATTACTCTAATGCACACTCAAGGTTCTTCTTAAGGCTTGTTCATCCCCACCTACTACATCTTTACAGTACAAACATATGATGGTGATTAGCCCAGCCTATTCATTAATTAGGTCTCCTGTGTGGGTTTTGTTGTATCTAATGCTCTGTTACAAGAAAGAGTAATTATTTTCAGTGATGGGTTAATACAAGTAGACTACAAATCACAAGAAAATACGTAGAATATTGAATTAAGGGCAATTGATTTTTACAATGATTTATGTTTTTCTGTAAATAAAAGATTTGGGAAAAGAGTGAAAATAAAAATAACTTCAACTGACAATTATTTACCAGTCAACTTCATGTATACATGCATTTGAGTTTACACAAACGATTTATCCAGTAATTTAAAATATTGTCTTTTATTTTCATGCTGTTTTCTGCTTCAGCCTTTGCAACACTTGAGCATTTTTTAATACACTCTCACAATGTAAACACCTAACTAGCACCAACCATCATATGATGACTGTGCTAGTTGTTTGTTTCAACTATGGGATAATTGTTTCCTCTACAGCTGCTGCATAAAATAGTATTAGACAAAATCTGTAAAATTTCCTTTGTCTTAAATGCTACAGTGTTATGTAGAAACAGGAGAAGATGAGACACTGTGCTCTCCCAGGCCCCAAAACCATTACAGATCTGGACATACAGCTTGACTGTTCTTATCTTCTAAGTCTAATATTGCCCTGAGCATCCGTAAAACCAACCCCACAGATTTATTCATACATTAATTACTTCTTATAGGGTATATTCTTCCTTTCTCTCCAAGCTATATATGTTGACCTAATAAATGCAAAATACAGCTATATCATCTGCTATTAGACAAATTATTTGCTTTGAATTTGAGAAACAAAGCATGAACACACAAGTGATTATTTTCCTGTGATCCACAATTACTCCATCCATGTGCACACTCCTCAAAAACATCTATTAGAATACCTTCTTAGAAGTTTCAATGCTTATTTTGTAGGTTTTAGTAATTGAAAGACTACAGAAAAAATATGATACCCTATTGAAAGCAAAGTAGAAATTTATAAAAGGAGGAAAAACATGCAAAATAAATTAAGAGTTACAGTAAACTACACATGTATTTTTTAATTACACTCTCAAAGAGCACAGGAGGTTTTGAGGGTTTATTTTTCACTTTCCATCCTATAATTCCATTCCTCTTTCCTCTACATTTTTACTCCAAAGAACTGGGGTCATGGTATGTTTTTGTGTCTTGACTTTTATATCTTATTTTTTGCAGACTTACATCTCAACATTTTCTCAAAAATTCAGAACTTAACCCAAAACCTTTCTTCTGGTTAGACACGCTTTCCATATGCGATTTAAGTAGATCCTTATATCCTTCAAAAGAAAAGTGAGATTCCAAGTCCATATTTCTAAAAGTCTGTATAACTGAATATCTGAAAAGAAATAGTTCCCACCATTTTCTCCTATAATATCACTGTGTTCTTTACAATCTTCTCGTCTTTCTGCTCCCACTGTTTAACACCTTCTGATTTATACATTCTAACATTTTTTCGCACCCTGGAACAATGTCTTCTTTCAATTCACCTAGTATCTTTGGATCTTATTTTATTTTTTTCATTTCATATTTATCCCCAAACCAGCTCTTTAACAAAGATTTTCATTTATGTTTTATTTTGGTAGCTTCCATAAGTTATCACTAAAAATTGATCGAGGACCTGCAGACAAGATGCAGATGGGATCACATCACTTGGTTCCAAAACTAAACATCACACTAAGTATAGAATAGAACCTACATAGTAAAAAATATATATATATATATATTATACTGAGTACATTTTTATGGCTGTTTCATAAACATGTTTCAGAGCCAAACCTCAGGGTTTTAGCAATTTACTTTGGAAGAACATTGGGGAAAGGAGACAAACTGATGCATCAAAAACGTAAACATACTATAAATATTTTTGCTTAGTCTTCCAAAAATAAATGGTATTTAACTTTCATCTAGCAGTTTAATTTGAAATAATATAAAATTGAATAGAGTAATTTAAATACCTATTTCTAAAATGATACCTCATGAACATGTCAGAAGTGTAAAAAAAAAAAAATACAACTATAGATACTGATTGGGTCAGAGACTTTCCAGTTAATATGTGCCGAAACAAATACTATTTCAGACAAGTCAGGTTTTGTTATTCAGAATGAAAAATAAAAGAATGTAAAGCAAACCACTTCCTAAACAATTGTGCAACAGTCCTTCTACATTACTTACTTTTCCATTTCATGAAACAAAATCACAGCCCAACCATAAGTTGAAAACAAAAGCTACCAAGAAGACATAATACATAATGGAAAAACTTTCTAAAGTAAAGCAATCAACTCCAAGTAACATATGCAATTGAATACTGCTCTTACATATTCACAACACATATGCAGAGCAACATTTAATACAGTATTCTCAATTTATCATACAGAATCATGGCAAGACTCATGCCTATAGATCTTTACAATTTACAAACTAATTTTCAATTATATCAAATAATTTGTAGGGCTTGAGTGAGGTTATAGATTTCAACTGTATCATCAAAAATAGCAGCAATATGTGACTTTAGGAAAGGGATACTCACTTGCTGACTGTCAATCATACCCAACCAACAAGACAACTTTTCTTCCCTTCAAGAATGCTGGCACCACCAGTAGGCCACTTACAATTGTCAATACCGCTCAGTTCTGTGAGGGGCTTTATCAATGTACGATGTTACATTACTTTCTACCCAAAACACTTGTTTGACCAGGAATAATGCAGAATCTTAATGTTCTGCCATTCCTGCTGTATGTGGTTGATTATAATCTTCTTGCATACTCCCAGCTTTTGTTAGAAATCTATTTTATGTTTTTCACTTGGTCTCTGGTTCTCTGAGCAAACTATTCATAACTATATATATATATATATAAGACTTTGTATCTTTTGGAGGAAGAAAACTTCTGTTCTTGTCTAAGTTCTGTCTATTGGGGGGGGGGGGGGGATGGAAATCACACATACTCCAAGCACTCTTGGAAAGTGTAAATATTAAGCCAGTTGGCCCAAATACACATTAAGGGGCAGTGCTAAAAATAATTTAGGTATCCTAGCATTTAATGCCTTCTGTGTGCAAAACAGACTTTTCATATAATGCTACGCAAATGATTCCATGTTTTGTGTTAGGTCTGCAGCTGTCTTTTTTTCTCAGAACTTCAGCATGTCTTTTTGGCATTTTGGTTGACTATTTAGTCATGTTAACTCAGAGGTCGTCATAGTAAGTGCTAGTCTTGATTCATCACAGAAAGTGATTTAAGCAAATCTACGAAAATGGCAAAATTGTCTAAAATATATGTAGAAGAACTCACAAAATTACTTACAAGGGCAGAAGAATACAGTAATACTGATTTTTTGTCCTGGATCAAGAAATCCAGCATGCAGACTAAATTTGAAAATACCGTCTTCTATATTTTTGCCTGCATCATCACAATTCAATTTCCATGTTAAATACTGCCTTGAGATATTCTTCAGGTCAAGCTCCTGTAAATATTTACAGAGAAAGGAGGGCATGATGAAAGAGGGAAAGCAGCAAGCATCATGATACTTTTCACATTGCTCTGTCCAAAGCATTTCTTTTGCAATCAGATCAGATTGAAAGCAAGAAAGCACTAGAAAGCAATGAAGAACCTGGTTTACTATATCTGTAAGGCAAAAAAATGAGCGTTCCCATGAGCACAGACTAAATGACTTCCAGTCACTCACCACATACATAAAGAGGATGATCAACATATTGTGGTGGGAGTGCTTAGCCAAATAGAAACAAGTATTTACTGATACAAATGGAGCAAAGCAAGAACTAAACACATGACTCAGGACATTAAGATTTACAGGTGGATATACTGAAATTACAAAAACTTCAAAGTAGGTTTTCAAAACCCACTCTTTCAATCCAGTAAGTGGGAGTAACAACACTGAAAATTCTATTCCTGTATGTCAGAGTTGCTCTTTCTCATGGTGCCCATTCTTTCTCATATGTCAGAAAGCTAGGATGAGCCCAACGCTGAGCTTTGAAAAATTTTCTAGTGATCAAAACAAATATGAAATCAAAATCTGAACAAAATGATGATGGAAAAAGTTCAACATACATAAAAGCATATGTTTGGAACATGATTGAATTTTGAGTTCCAAATCTATATTCTTACCCAGTCATTTTTAAGTAATTAAAATGTATAGCCAAGAATAACTGTAACAACATGTGTTTACGTACCTGGGAATTCAGACTTTCATCAGGACTATTGTAACGTATACAGCTTGAATGTTGTGTAAATGTAAGTTTCATTGAGGAGAACTCCAGTGGTGATTTAAGTACTGTTGGAAATATTAAGTAAGGATGTTTATAAGGTATTGTTTTTACACATGGTTCCTCAAAGTCCTTTCATAAAACCACTGTTTCAACACACATTTAGCAGAATTGCTTCTCCCCTTTATTAAAGCTCTAATTTCTTTTTACTGTTCCCATACTATACGACTACTAAATGGCTACCATAACTGTCTTATTATGGCCCTTTAGTCACATTCAAATGGTTTTAATTTTACATCTACCACACAGCATCTCTCCTTCATATAAAGATGCTATAAACAGTGTGTCACATGATCTGCCTGTTGCAGATGAATTCAAGGACATTCAGACTATATATACACAAGACTACTTTAGAGATTAAAAGTAATGCTTCTTAAAAGGGGACCTAGAATATCTTCAGTCAACTGCTTTAGTTATATTCAGAGTATGATAATATATATAAATATATATTCATTTATGCAACAATAAAAAATGCAGAATATTATTTTCATGTAATTCTATACACACTTCCAAATTCACTAATGTTACTTCCAGACCCTGTATTATTTTAGTAGTTATATATTGCATTTACATTTGTGATGGTAATTCATCAGTAAAGGCATAAAACATTTTATCACAACAGCATTCCTCTTAATTTCATATAGCTGGAGTAAAGAAACCATAACAAAGGATGAAGTTTAAAATGAGGATTTCAAAAAACAAAGATGTGTATTCCCACAGGAGTCTTCATTTTGCCTCTGTATTTGGTTAAACAGCTGGGAATGAATGTAGCAAACATACAGTATATTAAAATCTGCAAGTTTGTTTCACACCCCATGAGGAAGTTGATCAATTCTCTCTTCCCTTCAAAAAGCCCGAAGTGCTTCTTGATCCTATGTCTCACATTATGTAAAGACCAATATTATCCATATTTCTCTAAAACAAAGACATATAACCTCTGTAAATTAATATTGTTTCAAAGCAGGAACCTCATCTTTGGAATGTTTCCACCAACTAATGTACAATTGTGCCAGCCACGGAGGCCCCCCACCTCTTGCAGAAACTGTCTGTACAAGGCAAACACAGCAAGAATAAAGGACTAGGCACAGGGGAGGGAGGGAAAGGAAAAGATCAACTCCATGAAGAATCTGAAAGATTGATCAATTAAAAAAAAAAAAGTCAGATCACATGAGGTCATGACATGGGTACTATGCGTTCTTCCTTTTGTCTGGATCAGGTAGGGGTTGTATCTGCTCCATCTGAGCATATGCAAACTACCGTTATATTATGCTATAATTACATAACATATTTTCTATTATAATATCTGGATGTTATCAGAATGAAAAAATTAAATGGTTCTGAAACATTTTTCACAATCTGTTGGAAGCTGATAAGTGATTTTTTGCTTTGATTTTGAATTTAAACAAGTTCGAAACTGTTAAGATTTTCTACGAATGAAATTTATCATTTCTACCAGCTCCAGTAAAAGGAGAGGAGAGGATTTCATAGAATCATAGAATCATTTAGGTTGGAAAAGACCTCTAAATTCATCAAGTTCAACTGCTAACCTAGCACTGCCAAGTCTACAACTAAACCATGTCCTTAAGCACCCACATCTACACATCTTTTGGATACATCCAGGGATGGTGACACCTAAACACTTCCCTGGGCAGCCTGTTCCAATGCCTCACTACCCATTCAGCGAACAATTTTTTCCTAATATTCAACTTAAAATTCTCTAGGCACAACTTGAGGCCATTCCCTCATCCATTCCCTCATCAAGCTTGTTGCTTGGGAGAAGAGACTGGCTACAAATTGTAGCCACCCACCCCGCTACAACCTCCTTTGTGATGGCTGTAGAGCATGATAAGGTCTCCCCTGAGCCTCCTTTTTCCTAGTATGTGTCACACATTTACAGAAATTTCAGCTTTACATATATTTAAAAATATAAATTAAATTTTGAAAAAGCTTCAAGTTTCCATGAATTTTACAAATTACAAGGATTTATCAAATTTCAGCTTTCTAAATCCTGTCATTTTTTATGGTTTCTTTCTTTTTTTTTTTTTTTTTTTTGGGGGGGGGGTGGGGCAGACAAATGGTAATTCTCTGCAATTAGAATATACAAAACATCATCACGAATTATAAGCATTCACCACCTGCTTTAAGTCCCTAGTTTACTTACCAACTGCTTTAACTCTACAGACTGGAACAGCCACAGTCACTATCTGTGGCTGCGGAGGAGTAGTGTGCTTTACAGGCCCAACAGAAGTTGCAGGTATAGAGCACTGCTGTAGCAATGGAAAGTCATCACAAGGAGTATTAACTGGAAGAGTGAAGTCATACGCTGCCACCTAAAGAGCACAAATACCATTGTGGTCACTTTCCCAAAGAAAGTGGTACTTCTTGAACCAACAGAGTGGTAATATTGTTTTTTATTACTATTTCATAATTATTAAAACTAACTTCCGAACTAATCATGATAATAATAGTAATAATAATTTTCCAATGTTGAAGAGAAAGACTCAGCTGTTATGGTATAGCCAACATAAATGAAATGGGTTCAGAGAACCAGGTGGAACCTGAGTTAAAACTGACACAACTCGGCAAAAAAGAAAAATACTCAAAACCACCATCACTGAACCTCACTGAATTCTAGATTACAAATTCATTGATTTTGATCTCAGTTTCATTTCAGCAATCACATCCCAAAATAAGTGGGGTTTAGAATTTAAAGACAGCATGTTTAATTTTACACAAAATTTTCAGTTTTTTTTTTCCTTTTTTTTTTTTTCTGACAGGTTATGCATGTGATAAACCTAATTTATTTCACAGTGCACTTTTCAAGAAGGTATTATATACCTTTCACTTGATCTTTCCAAGATCTTTCCAACACATTAGAGCAGCACACTCTTCAGAGAAAAAGATATGGATAACTGTAACAAATGTAACAGAAGAAAAACCAAAACTTCTACCATAAAAACACTGTTGGAGTCTTTCAATGACTTACCTTGAAGGACACTGAAAACTTCAGAAAGGATTGTGGCCTACAAAATCTGTATGCTGCTTAAAACATACAGTAAATCCAAGTATATGAAAATGTTGAAAGCTTTCAAATACCCAAATACCACAGGAAATAGTGCATCATGCTTTATTTTCATATATGTGGTAGTGAGTAAAATATATAAATGACAGGAAAGAAAAAAAAAATATGCTGCCCCAGGAAAGGAAGCATATATTCATCTGTAACAAAATCAACCCGGAGCTTAGGTAATGAGAAGCAAGTACACAGCATTTACAATGTTTGGAGTTCCAGCAGGGTTTTTAATACACAATTACAAGCTCCTGGTGAGCAAGATGTGTGCTGAGCATTGTGGAACATTTTGCGTATTTGCATTCAGCAAGATGAAAACATGGGATGAAGGGAAACAGATCACTGTGCCCTTGTTTATACTGATACTTCAAATCTGATAGTGACTAGATTTTATAACATAGAATTACACTTTTCGAAATTAAGATGGTGAAAGACATTTGAAATTTTCAGTATACTAATATTTGAGTTGGATCATAAACAAAGAGCAAGTAAAAATCTCCTGATGTGATTTAAATATTCTTCTAGTTTAGTACCTCAAGTCACCCACATAAAATACTTCATGCTACATCTTCAAAGTATGTGCTTGCATCATAAAACCACATAATTAAAAATTAGACTGAAAAAGGATCTTTTCTTCAGTGTTAGAAGTTCCTTTCACTTCAAAGTATGTATGAAATATGTTGCTACTAACAACAGTGGCTCCTTGCAGTTTTAGAAAAAAACTATCGTCTCTTACAGTTGAAACTAAAAAGCATTGCATTTCAAGACTGAAATCAAAAATCATTTAAAACTTTATATGAAAACACATGAGAAGTTTGATAGATTAAAGCTGAATACATTTTTATTTGGTAACCTTAATAGCTGTTAAAATGCATATTTAAGAGACCACTGCAAAGTGATCCAATGTGAGAGAGGGAGAAGAAAATTTTCCTGGACTCTTTAGGTCAAGCATCTTGTATAACAGTCACAAACCAGACTCAATCAGAAGCTTTTATCATACTCCTCAAGCTGTATGTGAAGTTTGCTATACTGGTCATGCTTAGCCACTGTACATCTTCAAAAATATAAAATGTAATATACTGCCCATATAAATAGCATATCTCACAAGCATTATGGCTCACCATAAACAGAAGAAAAAAAAAAGGGGGAGATGACTGCACACCTCAGTGCGCACCTCAGGTGCAAAGATTACAGTCAGCCCTGGCAGCTCCCTATAGCCAGCATGGACATCCTTACATGCGAAATTCTAACACTTGAAACATCATTGCCAAGAAAAGCTATAAAAACAAGAGACCTAGAAAATCCCTTCCATCCCCAGCATGTGTCACAGGTATACCAGTATAATGATACTGCATTTTTCAAGACCTAGAAAGTTTGGTAAGATTAAAATACTTTACCTATAATAGATACCATGACTTTATATATTTTTCCTATCCTGACTTAAACTAATTATGAACGTCAATTGGAAAGAAGGCATAATTTGCAAAGTGTTAGTCTTAGAAATTAAAAAGACTTTAAAAGAAGCTTTTAAGCTTTTTTTAAAAAGAATAGCCACATGCAACAAAGCAGCTTTTTGTTATGCATTCACATGGAACACCTCCAAAAAATGTAAGAAAGGTTGTGTAGGCTGCCACAAGAAGATAGCAATTCTTTAAATAAAGAATCTGCAATCTTTCATTTCATTAGGAAAAAAAAAAAAAAAAGCTTTTTTTCTCCTTAGAATTCCTAAACAGTGGTTGATTTTTGATTTTTAAGAAATCTTTCTGATCAGAAAGTTCGGCTACCCAAACTCATCTGAATCTATGAAATAGGTTTCATACAATGTGGATGATAGCTCTAAGTCTAACATTGAAGAGTGAACTTAGGCCTGAGGCAGGAAGGCCTTCAACTAAGTACTCCGTGCAATGAAAATAACAAAAAGGGGAAACAGCTACCCCAGAAGCCATGACAATTAAAAAGTTATTTTAAATAAAATTCGTGCATAAAAAATAAACTAATTCAAGCAGAATTGTCCAATTCAGGGAGCAATCTGAGTAGAACAAAAAGTTACATTTTTTTAAAATAAACTTTCAAAGCAGTTACCTCATTTCTATCTTCACTAAGCACCCTAATGCAATAATGCTTTATGCTTTATATGCTTTATAATAATTACCAAAATGTATGTTCTTAAGGTTGAGTGAAAAATTTTGCTTTCAAATCCAAGAATCAAATAGTTTATTTAGCACAAAGAGTACATATCTCCCTAAAATTAAAAGACTTGCTTTTACAGTACAACTTCACACCAAATTGCAAGTAAATCAATGAACTAATTTATGACTTCAAATTAACTTAAAACACCTGTATAAGAAAATAATCTTGTATTTACAACATAATATGCAGAGTGATCAAATATCTTGAAGCATTAGAAATCACTGAATTTTTGTGTAAAGGATCTTTTTAAAATTTATTTATAGCACTAGCAACAGACAGATTTTCAGCAGTGATACCTGGAGAAGTGTAATGTACATTAAAAAAAGCAGTTTGATTAAAATTTAAACCTAACTATAAAAGTAAATGGTACTGCAGAACCAAGGTTTTATGTACTGCAGCTGTATACAACATATATTCTTAAAGTCTTGTAAGATTTAACATTAACTCTTCCTTAAAATATACAAAAAAATTTAATGCAGTCTAAATTCTCCAGCTTTCCATCACATATAACCAGCATAATGAATAATGTAAAAATGTTCAAATCCATCATTCAGAACACTGAAATAAAACTAAATCTTTCCCTTATATACAGAGATGTCAGAGATGGTGCACCAGCAATACCCTGATTATTTTGTAATTCCACAGCTGATTTTCCATAGAATTCATCTTACACTGTGAATTCTGTGCATTAAAATAAATAAATAAATAAATAAATAAATCCATCCTTATCACTGTCAAAAAAAGGGGGGGGGGGGGGGGGCCACACCTATCACTTCTCTATATGAAGTCTAAACAACAAGCTCTGACAAGTGTGACTTGCTCCATTTATCTCAATCAAAGCCCTCACAGGTCTCATTATTACACAGCTGTGTATTTCATATTTTTTCCCAAGGTACTGGAATTTTCTATTCCAAAATATATGGGTGTGTATATATATATATAGATATAGATATAGATATAGTTGAAGCAGCACACTCCTGCACCTTGCTTTGCCTTTCTGCCTTACCAAAACTTTCATAACACTGCTGCTAGCAGGTGGATCATCCTGCCTTGAGAAGCACAGTGACAGCTAAGGACCAAAAATTGTCACTGAGCAAATATTCAACATGATACCACACTGCCCGTTTCCCTAGCACAAAGAAAAAAAAAAAAAAAAAGAAAAAAAAAGAAAAAAAAAAGAATGAAGTGCTCCTCGACCTTAGACAATCAGCCTGCAGAACATGAGTCACAATCAAGAAAAACCATGCTTCTTGGATAGGGACAAGAGAGTTCCAACAAATATTTGGCTGGATGTTCATGGTTTTTTTGGTTGTTTTATCTGCTGATTTGTTGTTGTTCTTTAAATCAATACGAAATTTTGTTTTACTCAGCATCTGAAATGAAATGACTTACAGCTGGCTAAACCTTCTTATATTGCATTGAAAAACACATGAAATGTAATCATTATTTGAGAGATACTTCATTAAAAGTATAACAAAACAGAAAAGAAAGGATCATATAGCCTGTATAAAAATATGACATTAAGGATTTGCTAGCTTACCTATTTATATTTACTTATTTGTATATTGTTCTCACTTATGTACATCTCTGACTATAACTGCAAATGAATCCCACTATTCAACTCTTTCCGATGAGGCAGAGAACTATGTCACCTCCAACACCTTGGCTGGAGTAACAGGAAGGGAAAACCATGCCTTTACCTGAGCAGCATCCTAGCCTTATCTATAAAGCATCAATTTCATTTTATTGCTTAGACTACTGGGAGAATTATCTCAAAAATTGTAGATGTTATTTTATAAACATGCCAATATACTTCATCTCTAAGAATGTCTTTTGATATCACATGTAATTGTTCATACTAAGTTTTAGCAAAAACTATCGCAGCTATTCAGAGTTGCTATGTGTTTACTTAGTTTGCTATTTTAAAGCTTTTTAACATAAAAGGGAAACAATTGCCAAGATGATTTTTAGCAGGAGTATTCAAGATTGATTCAATTCCATATTTCTAGTATCTACTTTCTTAGCACAACACAAATTTGTGGGGTTTTGTTGGTTTACGGATAGCGTTGTCAGTAATGATGACTACAACAACAGCAGGAAGCTTTAGCAGAACCAGACAGCAGGCAGAAAAGAATTCTTCTCACTGGGATACAGAAGGCTTGCAGCATCTGGGAGGTAAGCTGGGTAAGAGCAGTTGTCCAGAAAACAGTGATGATACCAGAGAAACAGCTGTTCAAGTGGAGAGGCAGGATATAGTGCTAGCAACTGTGAAACTTGAAGAGAGTAAGCTCAATGTAGAGAGAAGATCTGAGCTTTTTCAAGACTGGAAAGTCAGAAAAGAGATGGAAGAAATCTGGTAAGAGAAGGGGCAAATCTAGATGCAGTAGAATAACAGCAACTCAGATCCAAGGGGGAATGTTCTAAGAATCTGCAGCTAATGAGAGTCTCTGATCACAACAAGAAATGCTGCTACCCATACCACTTTCTTAACAAAACTAGACTTATTATTAAAAAAAATATTTTATTATACTACTTTGCAGGAGCTAGATTAAAGAAAAGCTACAGCATCCGGGGGGGGGGGGGGGGGGGGGGGGGGGGGGCTGGGGTACAGGCACTTCCAGATGCTTCCTTGGTCATGCCATACTGTGGCACATTTAGTTTTCAAGGTTTTCTGCCTTTTACATTAATCAGTGCTATTGCTCCCAGCTATCAGTGCTTCATTAAAGCTCAACAATGTTAACATGTGACCACCAGTGGGTTGTAAGTTGTAAGTGTATTTGGGCATGTCTTGCCTGGTAATCAGTAAGCTGCCTCCTGCCAGGCAAGCAATAATATACTTGCAGCAGAATGGAAGCACTGTCTGCGCACTGAGCCTACCTAGCACAGGGTAGAGACAGAGAAAAGATGTGAGCACATGGAGAGAAGGGGAAATGGAAATAAATAAAATTTGTGAGAGCAGGGCTTATTAATTGGTTATGAGGCATGAGGCACCCCAGGGAAGTTTCCTTTTTGAAGTTCTTTATTCCCTTACTTCTGAATGAAGTTGTTCTGCTTGAAAACAAAACAAAACAAAACAAAACTATGCTGCTCAAGACTGGAAAAGCACTCAAAGTTTGAAAAATTAAAAAAAGATATTACAGAGAAAAACTATAATCAACAGATGCAATATATTTGACAGTGACTTATTTTTTTAAAAAGAGCTGTCTGAAAACAGACCCAGTTAAATATAAGATTTTTCTTCCAAAATTATACCATTAGAGCAGATTGCAAATTGAGATAGCCTTGTCTTCAGTTAGGTTACCTTATCACCAGCATCAAATGACAGTTGGAGATCCTTGTCAATAACCGTCAGTAATGCTCAGACTACAAGTGAAATTAACTAAATAAGTGGTTCAGAAGACTTCCGAGACAGTAGACGATTCTGCATGTTTAATCATTTGAATGTACAGCAGTGTTAGAAGCAACATATCTATTCTTAATCCATCCTTACACTTGGCAAGGAAAGAAAACAGTAAAATAGCTTAATCGCAGCAGGGGGGGAATAGGGTACTGGGAGTCACATAAAATCCCTATTTTGATAGTTTGAAGGGGATGGGGTTCATTTACAATTTTAGAGTTGATATTTCACTAGTCTGGAAGGGGATGATTGGCCTCCTTCTACACTGCTTTCTACTACAATGAAGAATAAAGGATCAGTTTGTACAGCAGCACTATCACCAGAGAAACCCCATGCCATAAGCAGGAAAAGAGCTGTCAGATACTAGGTTATGGCTCCCATCAATATGAACGTAGTTTAGAGATACACAAATTGTATACACAAATTTCTATTCTTGATCCTTCATACCTAAACGAAAATGTCAACGTTTTCCTTACTGAGCTTCTCTTCAGTTTGACAGTAGGTCACTGGTGATATTCTGTGTACAATTTAGCATACCTTCCTAGCACTGTATCCAGTCAACACCTGCCTTCCTTGCGTATGTGAATACTGCACCAGACAATGTCAAGATACTTATAAAGATATGACATCTCCTGCTTCTCATCTAACCTTAAGGCCTGCTATGCTACTGGAGGAAATTAATTCAATTTTAAATAATTCATTTTTGATGAATATATTAACACATCCTCTGTCAGGAAAAATTCAGGGTAGCAAGCATACTATAAATTTACGCCACCAGTTATTTATTTTGCAATGGTTTACCTGTGCACACAAAATCTAAGCTGAAAGTAATAAGAAAAAGAAAACCATAGTGTTAACAGATGAAGGCTGTAATATGCAAGTATTTATTTGAATGATGCTTGGAACAGAGAACTTGACTTCTATTCAAACAATAAAATCCTAGTTAGGAAGGAGGGACAGTAGGAACAAGGGAGAAAAGAACATTGTTGACCCTTCCAAGATGCATTGTCTCTGAAATTCATTTTTTTTTTAAGGTAAAAATGAACCTAATGGAACAGGTTTTTGTGCTGTAACCAGTTGTTTGTTCTGAAAGAGGTTTATAATATCAAAGACTAAGTTTTGTTGCTGTTCATTGTTCTCCATATATATGAAAATCCCCAAACCCTCCACTTAAAAAATGTTGCTCAATAGGTTGACTTAAAATTTACTATAGTGCTGCCTATTGATGTGTACCACCAATAAAATGCAATGTTCCTGATGTAAAACTAACCCATAGTCTGATATCTTCAATTTATTTCCCTCATATAGCTCCATTAGAAAGCAACTTTGCTGATCTTTATGACACACAAAACTCCTCTACTTTTGTAGTCCCTTGAGGTCATCTGAGAGTTAAACCATAAACTGCTGCAAATAGAAAACAGCCGCCAATTGCTGAATGACTTAATGAATGTGTGGTAAGGATTTAAATGTATTTGTTCTCCATTTTGAAGTCATTGGAAAAGTGTGTTGTCTTTGTGTGCATACTTTAAAGGAAAGAAACAAAAGTAGTATAAGTTATTTCAAAACTTGTTTTCTTAAGAATGAGATTACTGTTACAAAACTATTGCACACACTAAAATGTACATCTAGAATGTCTATATTCTCTCATTGTAGAAATATTACAGAGTGCCAGTTTAATTTAGCTTAATCACCAGTGCCCCATCAGCCTACCTCTTTTGGCATGAAGGACAACAAGCACTGCAAAGATGACTTTCCCTCTAAGTCAACCGAATACAAATAGGGCTCTGAAGAACAGTTTTCAACCACTGTCAAGCAAAATTCAGAATCAAGTTAGAGATGTCATTACACTAAATATCAATTTTGTAATAATTGCAGTAATTGAAAGTGATTACCAACACAGGTATATACATGGTAAATATTTCTCATCTAGTTATGAATGAATATAATATTTCTCATAAGCATTCTGGATGTAATTTTGAGAAGTGTTAATCACCAACTACCTTCATTAAAGTCATTGATTTGGGGAATATTTGAAAGGAAAGAAAAAAAAAAAAGAATTAATTTATCTTTGAAGAAAAGCATCAGGCAAAAATAGTTAACTAAATAATAAAGAACTCATACCACAGGGGAAAAAATGGAATCTTAGAATCATAGAATGGTTTGGGTTGGAGGGGACATTAAAGATCACCTGGTTCCAACCCCCTGCTATGGGCAGGGACACCTCCCACCAGAGTAGGGTGCTCAAAGCCCCATCCAACTTGGCCTTGAACACTTCCAGAGTTACCAACTTCTGTGGGCAACTTGTTCCAGTGCATTACCACCCTCATAGTAAAGAACTTCTTCCACATATCTAAAATAAATATCTAAATATAAATCTAAAATAAATATCTACATATCTAATCTACCCTCTTTTAGTTTAAAACCATTACTCCTTGTCCTATCAATACAATCCCTAATAAAGAGTCCCCCTCCAGAGGGAAAAAAAAAAAAAAAAAAAACTTTGTTTTCTAAATAACTCTTAGGCATAATCTGCACTACAGAAGTTTACCAGTAAGGCTTCCTTAATTTAGCAGGCTTTCAGGTCCAATTTTAAGACGTAGGCAGAAGCATGGGTTTCCAATACTTAATGTAAAACTCCTTTGAGGGATTATTCATCCTAGAGGCACACCATTTGAACAGTACCTGACCTGACTGAATACCCCGTTACTTGTTCCAAGCACAAACTCTGATCTAGAAATCATGTGCAATGAGTCAATTCCCAAGCTGGCTAGCTGCCTGTTGTAGACAGTCTTGCAGTCTTCTTCCAAGTTAAGATGACCGACTAGGGGCACCCACTTTCCCTTTGAAATCTATCATGTGGAAGAAAAACCCTCTGTTCTCATCAGATCATTTGTTGTGATCATCCACATACAGTTCTACATAAGGACAACTAAACATTACAATATTGGCTTGCACAAGAAAAAGTATTGATTTCCCAAGCTTTCAGGGACAAGAGGCCATAAGAACATAAATTCTCTCATTAATGAAGTTGTTTAAATACAGCAAGGGTGGTACCAGGACTGAATTAGAAAAGGGATGAGCAACAATGAATGAAGAATAGGAAACTGCGGTCCTATCAAGAAACAAAGAATAGCAACTGAATTCCACACATTACCCCAATGTCATTCTAACTTGTAAATCATGTAAATCATGTAAAACAGAGGTCTTGTGATTAAGGCACTGTTAGAGGAAAAAAAAAAAAAGTCCAGACCTTTATAGTGATGTTGAATTAACTTAAGAGTAAATGTTGTCAAAACAGTGGATAAAAGTCCATGAACAGGAAATAAGTATAGTTGTGCTTTTGGGTTGACTTTTTGTTTATTCTTATTGTTTGTTTTAACTGGTGAGAGGGTGCTCAGACATTTTTATATGCCTTTGCAACTACAGGCAAAAAAAAAAAAAAAAAGAAATCTACAGACAAACTGTCATTTTCCAAGTGCTTTTTTTTTTTTTTTTTTTTTTTGGCAAGCATCATTTTATAGGCAGAATAAACGGTCTCATTTTAATTTATATTAAGCAGCAGTTTTAAAATAATCATCTTAGGTTTTCTGTTAATCAGAAAAATTGTATACCAGAAATAGTCTGACAGATTTTCTCTTAGCATTATCCTATTCTTTATGTAATGAAAGCTGATATACCAAAGTAAATACCTGAATGGTCTTTAGCACTCAATTTAAAATCCTTATACTTGAAAAAATCAAACTCCACTCTGGTACGTGCCTGTCCTTTGTTCTGAAGCAAAAATGGAATTGATTTTGTAGAATCAACATAAACACCACCAAAGTCAAATAGTTCCTGTAAGTTTAAAGAAAAAAAAATGAGGTCAAACCCGTGTGAAGTCAACTTTGTAAATGAACAGCATGTGAAAAATACAATTGTTCAATGACTCAGAATTTATAATATATTAGGCAGACATCTCAATTAATTAATTGTCTTGCCTAACTCTTATCTTTAAATTCTTTCCAAGACAACAAATGCAACGAAGTCTAGTTACACCATCAGGAAAGTTCTCCTCATTCAGTAAACAGATCAGTGGATTCACTTTTCCCTGTCCTATACTTTTCTCTATTACTACCTTAAAGAAATCCCTTTTTAGTGGTGTTTTTTTTTTTTTTTTTTTTTTACAGGTGTTCAAGTTCAAAGGTTAAAGCTGTTATCATTTAGTGAAACTTTCATATATACATTTATTTTTTCTAATTTCTGTTCCCAAGTTCTTCTCTGTGATGATTTTCTCAGGAAGTTAGTACAGAAAAAAAAAAAAAAAGGAAAACATGAAGAAGGAATTAGCCACTTTGACATCAAGATAAAGCAAAAAACTACTAATCTTACCCGTTGCTACAATTCCTTCATACTTACCACATCAATCTTTATTTCAGGGGTCTCTACAAATCCAACAATCCTGAGTACTAGTACTCTCGAATTTCGCACTGCTACCTAAGTTAATGGAGAACAGTGTGATTGTTGACAAGATCATCTGAACATAACAATATCATCAAATCTGTCAAAATTAAATGAGAAAGTGAAAAAGAAAAAAAAAAAGGTATAGAAGAACCAATAGTGCCTTTGTGGTATACCATATCTGGATAGTCATAGTTGTCAATAAAGTTTCGGGAAAGACCATTCTTCTGCAGACAAAAATAATGCTGCACAAGGTTGTATCATTAGAACGAAGTTTCCTCTAGCAAAAGAAAGCTAAGTGGATGAGTTACATCTATTTAGCAGCTGTGAGGACTGGAAAGTATACCTGAAGACAAATTGCTTGAGGGAGCTGCTGGCACAAAGTAGATGTTTTGAGCAGTGTTTGTTAGAAGTGGGAAGAAGAATGACTAGTAGGTTTAGTGAGCATAATGTATGCAGCCGAAGACGACAAAGAATCCAAGATTAGAATCGGAAAAGGTAGCAAAGATCAGCTTCATAACAGAATCCCTTTTTTCTTCCCACTTATCTGACCAAAGACAAGCCGACGAAGCGGGCATGCAGAAAACAAAGTAGGATTAGATCTTTATTGCACTCCTATTATCAGACCAAGTTTACTGGTAAATTCATCTCCAAGATAACCTTTTTGTAATGTTCATGAGAAGTAGTCAAGAAATGAAAAACACTGCAGTATTTCAGTCCTGCTACTCAATAAAACACAAAAACTGTGCATGTCTACGTGATCTTATGAAAACAAGGAGATGTTAGTTTCAGCAGCTTGCCAACAGTATGCTATGAATCATCTCAACTGAGAGGCTGTTTAGTACTTCAGAGCAGTACTGAGACCAGAATAACAGAATGGCTTACTAGCTATCAACAGCTGTAAGAAAACATTTTTTTTAAGTATTAGAACACTTCAGATAAAATTCAAAAGATGCTCAGATGCACACACATCTCAACATTCAAACATCTCCACATACAAACATGGAACATAACACTCAAAAGCCAAAACTCATTCAGTTTTGAATACCTCCACTCTTGTATCAAAACTCATTTTTGCATTTGGAGTAAAAAGGATTTTGAGCTCAGCATGGCCTCCCACAGGTACCACCCCGTCATGAGGGGTGATCAACATTCCAGGCAGTGGATTTGAATGAAGGACCTTCAAACACAAACGTATTATTAATAGTATTGGGGAAAAAAAATCACTGCTAAAAAAATACATTACTATATCTATCACAAAGATTTTATATTCTTACAAGGTGAACCTTTATAACACATAATAAACAAATTACAAATCCAAATAAAACAATCACATAGTACCAAAATAAAGTATGAATAACAGTTCTGAGGATTTTAATCGGAACAATTCTATGTCACTATATAAGTATAGCAAATTATTCTGTGATCAGAACTAATGAGGTTAGGTTTACTACTAACTCATGGCTTATGTGTTTACCTGCTCCAGCTCACCTCTTACCCAATTCACATTACAGCCTACCATGCTCTTAGCTGTTAAGCTAGCAAAATAATCACATTTGCTGTGACTGGTCTGAGTCTACGCATGCATTGACTGGGCAGCCAGTATGAGAATAAGATGACCAGCCAGTTCACTTTCTCAATACAAAAACATCCAAGGTGTAAATGCCTTTTTATAGGGTACACCAATATGGGATTCTTCTTTCACCTATGGTTTTCATGCAGCTTCTAAAATCTTTTCAAGGAGTTTTTATCTCTTTGTGAGACACTATCACTTTGTCAGGTTTGGATTGGTGGATAGACAGACACATAGGGACAGAATTCCTCTTCATATAAATCTTTTTTCATCTGAAAACTAGACAAAAACTGAAGCAGTTCTATCTAATAACTGAGAATACAAAGCTGTAACATGATCTGATAAAATGAACTCCTTCCTCCTCTCCACCCCCAAGTAATTAAACATACTAAAAATAATTTTAGTTTACTTGGAAGTAGGCATGATTGTATCCTGTGTTTTGAAGAATGGCTGTCTTACAAGTAGATAAACCCATTGGACAATGACTGAACGGTATCCTTTGTTCTATAAACTGAACTTTCGTGGTACCAAGCTGTCAAAAAAGAAGAGAAAGCAAAAACAAGCAAACCAAATAACATGTTACTAAGTATAAATAAATAATCAGCCTTATTTTCTTTTCATTACATAATAAGCTAACATACCTCTGGAAATGTATACATTAGAATTATTTAAACAGAAAAATATACATTTTGCAAATGTGACAATATTTAAACAATATAATGAATTTATCTAGATTCAAAGTTAATAGATTCAAACTCAAATACATTTCTAAGTTAATTTAAAGATAAATAAAAATATTTTAATTAATTTTAATACCACAAGCTCCATGTTTTTTTTTCATCTCAGATGTGTGAGCAGGACAAGATACTTTTTAATAGCAGTAATTTTTTAATAGCAGTAATAATGCCAATATTCTAACTTGCACACAGCCTGATTTTAGTTATGACAATTTCCAAGGTTTCAAAGGAAAAAGCTACCATGAAAAGCTACCAGTCATATCAAAAGGAAGGGGGAAAGTCTTATTTGTGTTCAAAATGTTTACATACAGAGCATGCAGCCATCAGAATAGTTAAAAAAAAAAATTAAATCATTCTCATTCACACTTCCTGGCACGTAACATTACATACCAAATGATTCACTAAATTTCTTATTTCTGGAAAATCTCTAATTTTGTCATAGGATTCCTTCTATAAATTTATTCTATTCCACCTTAAAATAATTTGAGATTCTCTTTGCCACTGTTCAGAAAACTATCCAGAACATTTATTTTCAAAATAGCAGAAAACATGCTCAAATAAAAGGACAAAATTATGTTACAGCCAATCCACAGTAGTTATGCTGAAGCTATTCATACTCAAAAAACTTTCTATTTTTCTTCTCCTTGATTTGTATCCCTTTAACATACATATAAAGAACTATCATATCACCTCTCAACCTTTGTTTAGCTATACTAAGCAAGGCAAGAAGAACAATTACATATATATAAAGACCACTCAGTTGTGGTGCCAAAGGAAGTATATAACCACAGCCAAGACAAAGGCAGTCTCGCCTTCTCCATCATTTCTTTGGAGCAACACTCTTTTTGTAAATACGTCAAGGAGAAACCACATAAAATTAAAATAATTTTTGAATGCTCAACCAAAGAAACATATTTAAGAAATTGCTTGTTAAAAAAATTTGCTTTTCTAAACCTGTTGTATGATGTGTTACCTTTGCAAAACATTTCAACTTAGTTGTGTTTCCTTTACGCACACACAAGTTGAATTCTCCTGCTTCTGGGGAGTTGAACCCTGGATGCCAAACAACTTCACACTCTAAGTCTCTATAGGGCTCCACAAAGCCTAAATAACATGAAGAATTATTATAGTCATACACATTTACAATTATCAAATTATGTTGTATAATTACAAATAACACAAGCACATTAAAATCAAATGACTTTCTATTATTGAACACAAAGCCTACATTTCAAAGATGTTGAACAGTATGATGAATTAAATAAGGTTAGTTACTGAATTCTCACGTCAATTGCTCAACATCAGTTTATCAGCATCCTGCAGTAAAACACATTCAAAGTTCATTGATTTTTTTTGGCCTCAAATTACCCAAATATTAAACTTTAACAAAAATTGTAAAAGAACAGACAACCCTTCTGGTAGACTAATATCTCTGGGAAGGAGCATATGCTTTTTCTTGCTTGCAATTGATTCCAAACTCAGAATCAAAATATCTTATTTCTCAAGAATCAGTGCACACCAAGCTCCTCATCTAGCCAAATCTTTTTTGCACTGAATAAAGCCAACTCGGTTAGCAGTTAGTTTTTTAAATAAAGAAGCTCCAACATACTCTTACAGAACACTGTCTTTCAAAGGAAAAAAATGTCTCACACACTTCTAACAAATATCGATCCATAGTGCAAGTAAAACTAATTCCAGGCTGAATTATATTTGTGTCACTCACACTGTCTACATCAAATTCTAGCAGCTTTATTCATACAGAACTTTTGGAAAGCTCCTTAAGAGCAGTGTGATGTTGCTAACTGCCATTAAATGGCTGCCTCACTTTTTACATATCAGCAATTTGAGCTCAGAAAAATGGCTACATGAGAGCTGCTTGTTGGACACAGAAACAACAAACTGGACTTAGCACATGCTAGTAGGGTTTACATAGGGAATGCTGCTCTGGTATTAACGCTCTGATCTGGTACTACTTTGGGGATAAACTGATGCTGAACCAAATAGAGTTTATAGAATCACCTGGACATTTGTCTTATTTAACGTTATTGACATTTAAGATACATGAATACATACTGTATTTGCATAGCATACCTTTGGCTGGCTGTATAGAAAATGCAGTTCCTTTATCTGTAGTTACAGGTTTCCAAGTAAACTCAGCAGAATGGTTTCTGGTATTGTATACCCTGACAGTTGTTCTAAATTCTGTCTCTGCCAGGTAGCCAGGAATAGGATTTAAAATCAGTTCCCTTTCAGACAACTGAAGTTCAACAGACACTGCATTTGCAATGACCAGCACATGCCCCAGATGTTTGTTGTTTATTGTGTAAGTAAAAGATCTGTAGTATAAAAATAAATATTTCTCAATAGCATTTTTAGATTTATTATGCTGTAGTCAAAGAAAAAATTATGTGAAATCAAATCATTAGGAAGAAAATACAGGAAACAACTGAATATGAACACAGTTCAGACTGACAAGAGAAAAGCTATCTGTAATAGATTTGCATGTAACTTAAGCCACCTGAAAGGTGAAAATCATCCCATAGGATTATCAACTTCATACTGTTTGTTCACAAAAGCTTTAGTAAAATGAGAATTCTGTCTTGACACCAGAGATATAGAAAATGGTGTGCCTATAAATTTACCCAGAAGGAAGTGTATCAATAGATACAAGCACAGATAGAGAGATGCAAGACTGACAGAAAGAGCACAGTATTTTCATAAAGTTTCTCCTACCATATAAAGTATAATAGCACAATTTTTGCTGATATACAGGTGGCACTGTGGTTATATATGCTTTTGCCACAACAGACAAGAAAGAAAGAAAGAAAGAAAGAAAGATTAATATAATAGAAATTTTTTGCAACGTAAATCTGCATGTTATTGATATTACCACAAATCAGTGTTCACCAAGTATAATTACGCCAAGTTTAAAATAGCCACACGTTTTTCTTTATTCTACTACTGCAAATTAATTATGTAAAACAAGATAAATATAAAAAACCTTACCTTTTAAACATTCCAAGCTTGTTTGTCTCAAAGACTACTGGAATATAAGTCTTTGTAAGAGGAGGCACCACCTGACACAGTGGACTTGTCTGCTCTAGTTCATCTATTTCAATCTCAATTTGTATCCATATGTGGACTAACAAGTTATTGACGATATGTAGTTTTCTGGCAGTTGTAGAGTACACACAAACATCACCAAAGTCCATAGCAGAAGGACCTGGAACATAGAAGAAATAAGATCTTCAACATTAAATGGTAAAAACATAAGGAAACATAACTACTAAAGGAAGCATACTAACTAAACTACTAAGGAAACACAACTACTAAAAAATTCTGATCAAAACATTTTAGTCCCCCAATTTACTGACTTAGCTAAAACAACCCTGTGGTGGAAAAAAATCATATTTAAATTTGGAAGTATATATCTTCCTACCTATTGCAACCCAAAAGTCAACACCAATATTTATTTGTTAATTCAGTCTTAGACAGCTATTTAAATGGGAAAAGCGAAGTGTTAATGACAAAAGGCAATATTAGTAAATCTTTTTCTTTAATTAATCAGATATTTAACTGGCTAGACAAACAACAATTAATGATGAGTATTTTTTTTTATTTGTTCCCTGATATGTGACAATTTGGTTTCATAATACATATAATTTTGTGGTGACAAAATGATCTCTCTACTGTATTTACTGCTATCACTGATTTTTATCTGGTCTGCAAACTTCAGTGCTTATTGCACTTATCAAACATTTTATAAAACCGTATGTACTTTTTCTATTTATATGGTTATTTTTATGGTATTTATGGTTTACTTTTCCCCAAATATATCAGTATACACAGCTAGAATATTGAAGTTCTAGCTTCACTGAAAATTAAAAAGACAACCCAGAAGGTAATAAATTTTTCATTTTGAAGCTAAAAAATATGACCTGGTCTTGTGACCTTAAAACAGACCTGTTTTAATATCTATATTAGGTTTATGTGGCAATGTTTTGGTAGTGAGGGGGGTGCAGGAGGGGCCTCTGTGAGCAGAGCCCAGCAGCTGCCCCATGTCAGAGCAGAGCCAGCTCCAGTCAGCTCCAAAAGGGACCTGCTGCTGGCCGGAGCCGAGCCAGGGAGCAACGCTGGGTGGGCCTCTGGGAGAGCAGAGTTAAGGAAGGGGAAAAACACCATGCAACAGCAGCTGGGGGAGAGGGGTGAGAACATGTGAGAGAAGCAGCCCTGCAGCCCCCAAGGTGAGTGCAACAGGAGGGCAGGAGGTGCTCCAGGCAGGCAGCAGCAGTTCCCCTGCGGCCTGTGCAGGGAGAGGCCCCTGGTGGAGCAGGCTGTCCCCCTGCAGCCCATGGGTCCCACACGGAGCAGATCTCCACGCTGCAGCCCCCCCGTGGAGGAGCCCACGTGGAGCAGGTGGATGTGGCCTGGAGGAGGCTGCGGCCCATGGAGAGCCCCCGCAGGAGCAGGGGATTTGGGGGGAGCCGCCACCCGTGGGGGACCCATGCTAGAGCAGTCCACTCCTGAAGGACTATACCCCATGATATGGACTCCTATTGGAGCAGTTCTTGACATGGGCAGCATCCCCACAGTGGAGCAGAGAAAGAGTCTGAGAATGAGGGAGCAGGAGAGACAAAGCACTATGGACTGACCACAGCTTTCGTTCCCCCTTCCCCTGCACTGACCAGGAGGAGGAGGCAGAATAGAGTCTATTGGGGGAAGCTGGTTTTAGTTGCTTTTAGTTTTCTAGAAGAGAAATAAAAAGACTGCTCTAGTCAGATATTAGTTGGCAATAAATTATATTAACCTGCTTTATGCTGAATCTGTTTTGCCTGTGACAGTAATTGGTGAGCGATCTCCCTGTCCTTATCCTTGCCCTTGAGCCCTTTTCCATGTTATTTTCTCCCCGTATTCCTTTGAGGAGAGGAGGGAGTAGGAGAACAATGCGGTGGAGTTTAGCTGCCCATCGGGTTGAAATCACCACAATCCAACGTGTTGTTAATAGATGAACCCCTCACAAACTTTAGAAGGCACTCCGCATCACAGAGCTTCCCACCGGAATTATTTTGAAGGAGGATCCTGAAGAAGTTTTACTCTATTGCGCCATCACTATTATCTCGAAGAAACATTCTGAAGGCTCCCACAAACGTTGATGATATTAATGCTGACCTAGATATTACCCGATACAAGCCATAAGAGTATAAGCAGCCCTCATATTATGCAGCATACATTTCTGCATAATGGGCCATACCATAACGGGTCTTTAAAGAAAGCTCTCCTTTCACACTTTTCTTTCACGCTAATCGTATCTCCCTATCATCTGGTGAGTACAAAGCTTCAGTTAAACACTAACGTATATATCAAGCTACCACTGAATTAATCAATTTTCTATTTAAGGTGAAAAATTATGAACATACATTGTGTTACTAAAAGTAAGTGCTTTTATAACAACTGTATGTGTTTAGTAACCAAAGTAAAAATCTTACCAATTAGTATTTGATGAAGCTGTTTGGGTGTCAAAGTTAGACTACAATCTTCCCTCTCTTGGGTAGAAGATGGCATAGCACGAAGCCCGCTCCAAATCTGGGATAAGCACAAGACATCTTCTCAGAACAGAATCGAAATTTTTATTCTTTTTTTTTTCATATATATATGTGTTAAACATTTTATGCTTACGTTATTACTGAAGCATTTAACTTACTTCTTTGATTGAAGATTTAGAAGCACTTGCTGCCAGTCTTTGACTAGTTAATAGGCAATTCTCGTCTAAAGGAAGCATTTTGAACTGTAACTCCTCCTTGTGAAAATCTGTGATTGAGATCTGTGGTGACACAAGTCCTTCTGCAGGTTTAAGGCCTATGTTCACAGAATTATTATAAATATAAAACTGCCTGTAGGCAAGGGAAAAAAAAAAAAAGAATAGGGAAATCTAGAATTTTGAGCATTTTATGATCTACACATTAAACTACCTAAGATTATTTAATAGAACAAATAATACTTTAACTGAGAATATTTCATTAGAAAAAAAAAATGTAATAAATGCATTTAAAAGTCTTTTATATCTTTTATTTTATTGTTTAGACAAGGACTAACAACCATTGCATGCTTGTGGATGCTGCCTAGCTAAATGTGTTACAAGCATTATGGCTACCAGAATGTAATTATATGACGTCTAGAATATACCTTAAAGAACAATGATGTTGTAAAGTCAAACACTTAAAAGATAACAAATGACAAGATTACAAAGGATCCTTTAACGTGTATGTCTGAGCTGGACCACTTATAGCCTAATTTTCTGATCAATTAACTTTTCTTGCTCAAGGTTAAGCTCCAATCAACTTCACCTGCAACCATACAATTTTAAACTTCCAGAGAACTTACACAGATGTCTCATATCAAGTATTTAGAAAATTATACTGATTTCAATAACAACCATAAATTCATCTGGTAATTGTGAAATGGGCCTTTCTGTTCTTGCTCCTCTTGAAACACACCTTGAATATTTTATGGTCGTATAAGTTATGGTCATATAAACAGCACAATACCAGTGCCTTCCAAAAAAACCATATACCCTGTGCATGCAGAAAAAAATACAATACATCCATCTCTGCAGGCTTTGTTTGAATCATGACATATGTACACAGAACAACTTAAAACTGAAATTACAGCAATAACCCTCTGCCCCTATTCATTTTTAAATAACGAGTTTTGAGACTTACCAGTCTTAAGGTATTACTTCTCTTGCCTTAGAAGGTTTTACAGGCTTCTATTTTTTTAATAAAATTTATTTTTTAATAAAATTAAAAGATACAGAACAGTCATGTAAAGTTTTCCCAGACTATAGTTTTCCAAGGTTTGTTCCACAACATACCAAGCAAATATAACAGATTCTTACTCCATAAATTTGTGTTAGTTAAGGCTAGAATGCCAGTACAATCCTTTGATCTTCTCTCTGTTACACTACACAAGTTATATTATAACTCACATATTGAACCCATCACTATGGGTGAGCTAGACATATTGATTAGAAATACATACAATTTATTATATATAAAAAAAAGATTCCAACACAAGCATAAACACTTTTTTGCAAAGAGCCATAAGCAATTCTTCTTAAAACCTGGTATCTTAAGTTCATCTTAGGTTTTATTTCAAGTTCCATGGCCCTGAACATAAGTTTTACCCTGGAAGTAATCTCTAAGTGTCTAAATCAACATTTGACCAAAACTGGTTTTGAATACTTTATAAATGAAGATCCCAAGACCATAAGCATTTCTGGATGTGATAAAATTTGGCATAAGATTGGCACCACTAAATCTATTCTGCATGTACATATATATTTTTCATACAAGCCTCAAGTATTTATTTATCCTTCAAACAAAGTCTTACCTGGTGGCATCTTTCTGCAAGCGACGCTGCCTTAAACTTGAAATGAAATTGGCATAGTATTCCTTGTGTACTTCTTTTAACAGTCGTTCATAGTCAGTATAAGAAAACTGTGGATCTATGTAATTATATCTCTCAGTCTTCGTAAAAATAGTCCTAAATATTTAGAATCACAGTTTCATTATTTGTATTAAATGATTCTGGGTTTTCTTAGAACTAAAATATATTGATTTTGCTACATATATATTTCACCCCAAACATTCATTTTATCACAGCTTATTATTATTTGACCTTGTAAAGGCAACCATAAAAATGAAACACTGAAACTGTAGTAGCTACATTTGTAGTTTCACACAAACGCACCAAAAAAAAAAAAAAAAAGGTGCAAGAGGTTCAAGGTTAATGAATTTCAAACAACTTTCAGCCTGAAAAAAAACAGTAAGCTGTCATATGAGTCTTAATCTATTGTGCAGTATATATAAATTATTATTTTTAAATATTATATTTGCTTAATTTGTTACCTGTATTTTTTATTCCGTTCGCTAGGCCTAATGCTGGCTGAGCGGTCATTAGGAAAAGCTATAAATGCATCACCCTTACAATTTCTGTTTATCTGGTGAGTATGGATTTGTGTTTGGGTTGATTTAAGTATTGCCACAGGTGCAATATCAGTGCACAGTCCTGTGCCATCAGCTACAAATTGTCCAGTTGCATTGGAAATCATTGGTGTTATACCTTAAAATTCAAATAAAACATGTTACATACAATTATACCAGACCTCTCGAAACAAAATTCTATAAGTATTTATATATTTATATAATTCAAGTACTATATCAGACAAAACATTTCATAATTTATAATGGTTCACCCAGCAACCCAACAATCAGTCGTCCATCCTACTGTTTTTCTCAGACATGAGGACCATAACAAGAGCCAACAACTTTCCATAGTCAGACAAATACTGGTGCCCAAACCACTTCTGTTGTGTCCAGCTGGGGCACTTTATCTTGCATGTACACACAACCACACACTTAGAGCCACAACTGTGACGACACTGTCTGCAGTGTCCTAAAGCTTGTCACAAGGGCTGCAAAAGCAAGTTTTTGACAAAGACTCCCAAGCAACCACAGCTTAAAAGAGAGCTCAAATATTTTTCACTGAAATTTTAGAAAAGCACATATAGATCACAGAGGAAAATGATGACAGCAAAAAGTCCTTGTGTTTGCTCACCTCTCCATATATAAAGATACACATTTAAAGCAGCACTAAAAATAAATAAATAAATTATTGGACTGCACCTTCCTCCCCACATGAAAACTGATACATTAAACACAGTAGTTCTATCTACTTTAGCCTTAACTCTAATTTGTCTAAAATGGCTACAAGAATAACTATTTTCTGTTGTCCAAACTGTTGGAGACACACAAGCAAGCACACAAACTTAACCACAGAGACTGGGAGAAGTGAACAGGAAAACATAGTCCGTTGATATAAGGATCTAAAAAACTTCACATTCCCCGCACACCTCAGTGAAGCTTAAAAGCAAAACATGGGTATCAGTAGCCTGTATAACAGAGATATTCTTCATAACATCTTTATTAGCCTGCAAGTTGGAGCAGAATGGGGTCACTAAGAGAATAAATGGTAGAAAACAGCATTTAGAAAAGCTGACAGCCACCAAGGGCATTGAATGTGAGAAGGAAATCAAGAAATATTGATAAAGTTTAAACTCTGATGATCATTACCATTTGAAAAAAAATATATATATATATATATGTAAAAATATGCATGTGTGTATGCTGCAAGTGTTTATGAGTGTACATTTTACATACACAACTGACACAGAGAATGGTGAAGTACTCAACTTTTTTGCCTCAATCTTCACAGCAAGTGCTCTAGCCACACCACCTAAGCCATAGAATCCAAAGGTAGGGACTGGCAGAATAAAGACCACCACTGCAGGAGAAGATCAAGTGCAAGACCATCTAAGGAACCTCATGAGATGCATCCAAGGGACTTGAGGGAACTGGCAGATGAAGCTGCTAAGCCACTGTCCATCATATTTAAATGTTGGGGCAGCTCAGTGAACTTCTCAATGACTAGAAAAGGGGACACATTTCCCCATCTTTAAAAAGGAGGGGAAAAAAAGATGACCCAGGGAACTACAGGCTAGTCAGTCTCACCTCTGTGCCTGGCAAGATCATGGTGCACATCCTCCTGGAAACTGTGTAAAGGCACATGGAAAATAAGGAGGTGACTGCTGACAGCCAACATGGCTTCACTAAGGCCAAATCTTGCCTGACAAATTTGGTGGATTCCTATGACAGGGTTACAGCATTGATGGATAAGGAAAAGCAACTGACATCATCTACCTGAACTTCTGCAAAGCTTTTGACACTGTCCCACACAGCAACCCTATCTCTAAATAGGACAGACGTGGACTTGACAGATGGACCACTCAGTGGGCAAGGTTGCTGGATGGTTGCACTCAACAGCTCAAGCATCCAAGCAGAGATCAGTAACTAGTGGTGTTCCTCAGGGGTCAGTACTGGGACCAGCACAATTTGTTGGTGACATGGACAGGGGGATTGAGTGCGCCCTCAGGAATTTTGCTGATGACACCAAGTTGTGCAGTGCAGTCAACACACTGGAGTGAAGGGATACCATCCAGAGGGACCTTGGTAGGCAAGCCTGTATGAAACTCAAGCAGTGCAGCAAGGCCAAGTGCAAGGTCCTGCACCTGGGTTAGCACAATCCCAAACATGAATATAGGCTAGGCAATGAATGGATAGAGAGCAGCCCTGCAGAGAAGGACTTAGGGGTACTGGTAGACAAAAAGCTCGGCATGGACCAGCAATGTACACCTGCAGCCCAGAAAGCCAACCGTACCCTGGGCTGCATCAAAAGAAATGTGGCCAGAAGGTCCAGGGAGGTGACTCTCCCCCTCTATGCTGCTCTCTTGAGACGCTGTTGGGAGTGCTGCATTCAGCCTAGGGCAACCAGCCTGAGAGACTTGAACCCATCAGAGAGGTTCCAGAGTACGGCCACAAACGTGATCAGAGGTCTAGAACACCTCTCCTATGAAAACAGGCTGAGAAAGTTTAGGTTATTTAGCCTATGGAAGAGAAGGTTCTGGGGAGACCTGACAGCAGCCTTTCAGTACTTAGAGGGGGCTTTCAGGAAAGATGGGGAGGGACTCTTTATCAGGGAAGATAGCGATAGGATAAGGGGTAACAGGGTTAAGCTAAAAGAGTGTAGCTTTAGATTAGATGCAAGGAAGAAATTATTCACTCAGAGGGTGGCGAGTCCCTGGCACAGGTTGCCCAGAGAAGCTGTGGATGCCCCATCCGTGGATGCGTTCAAGGCCAGGCTGGATGGGGCTTTGGACAACCTGCTCTGGTGGGAGGTGTCCCTGCCCATGGCAGGGTGGCTGAAATTAGATGACCTGTAAGGTCCCTTCCAGCCCAAGCCACTCTATGACTCTGTATACACATATAATACATTTCCAAAGAGCTCTTGATTGTATAAGCACATATTTCATATGGACTCAAAATATGAACCAAAACATTAAGACGCTGATCCACAGAAATATATCTTAATAGTACTTTAGAAACAGGAAAAATACAGATTCTGGATTTCATACAAATAATCATCAGAAGTTCTGGGATTTATTAAAACTGTAGTTTCTCATCAATTCTTGATTGCCCTGGATATGAAATACCTACCTGAAAGTACCAAAAATGTCCAGTAGTTTATCAACCACTCTGATACTTGTAGAAAGAACAACAGTGTTGTAGGCGACTCCACGTTTCATCCAATGACTGCCTGTTTTTACTTCCCCTCAATACGTTCATTGAATAAAATGGATATTGTCTTTCTGTTTTTCCATTAATCAACACATCTTCAAGTGGGCAGCAGTATGTTAAGGAGTATTCAGCTACCCTCCTCTAATTTATCTACACACAGAAACCAGATGCACCACTATACAGTACAGCGGTGTTGCACTAGCACTACCTGCAGATGCTACGGCACATTTGATGCCACAAAAAGATAAGTTTTCCGTGACTGGTTTTAAAATCCAGCGACAGGCTTAGTCAAATCTACTGTTGAGTGGTTGTTCATCAAACAAATTAGGAACATGATACCATGAGGAAAAATTTATCAAGAGGCCAATTACTGTATAACCTGAAATATTTTTAGGCTGTCATGGGCTTTATCGGATGGGAAGAATCAATGGACACAGCCAGCTAGCAGGCAGTATTAACTGGCAAATTCATCTGGCAGTAGTGACTTACAGCCAATAAACCCTGTTGTCCATCTAACTTTTTTTCCCCCTGTGCTTTACCTCTCTCTGTTGAAAACTTGAGCATATTAGCACTGTGTAATGGCATCTGTCAAAAACTGAAACCTTCATTTTCTGATGTATAAAATAAGTTAAATAAACATACGATGAAAAATTATGCTTTAGGAGTTCCATTTTTGTTAAAATACAAGCCATTTTTCTTGCCATTATTTCATAGTTTTTTGGGTATACATTATAGACTTGAGCATTCTCTCAACTCCCAAGGAGAAATTACTTTTTTAAAAAACTAAAATAGTAAGTGAAAAAATCTCTACAAAAATGTTAAAAGTGTACTTCTAAAAATGTTTTATCATGTAGCACTTATCTTTTTAGTATCTTACCAGGATTAATTTTGAATAGAATGTTTTTTGGCTTAGATTTGCACACACCAATCAAGCTCAGGTATATTTGGTGAAAAGATTTTGTCTTCGAAACCTGTAAATTATTTTTTTCTAGTCCTGTACCAATGATATCAACAACTTGCTTCACTTTAAATGTTCCTATTTGATGCGGAGAAAATGAAAATATCACATCCTGTAAAAGAAAAGTTATGAGACATTATGAAGGAAAGAAAAGCAAAGAGAAGTTATATAATTATCTATTTGAGTTACTTCCCTCCCCAGTTACTCCTAAAGGTATGTATTTAACCCTGTGCTTTAAAAATGTGCCAATGGCTACACTTAGATTAGCAACATATATGTTGCTACATAGTAAGAATTTGTTGATGTTCTAATATCTCATTTCTGAGCCACACTGTTCTCTTGTTTCCCAAGTTAGAGTTTTGTTAAATTACAAATGTCTCCATATTCAACTTAAAATTAACATAGCTTCCTCCATTAAAGAAATATGTTACTCAGGTATTTGTGATTAAGGGAAGGAAATGAAAATAATCCTAACAAAGGTTTGAGCTTAAATTACTCTGCTCAAGTCAGTAAAATTCAAAAAAAAAGTAAAGCCAGGCAAAACCTGTGTCAAGTTTCCTTAGTACTACAATTATCTTTTCCAAATTTAAAATAATACCTGTTGCTTCCTGAAGTACAGGTAAGAGCATTAAACAACTCTACAAAAGCAGGAAAAAAAATATACATTTGGTTGATATTAAATATCATGGCTACTGAAATGAAACTATTCTATTTTAATTTAAAAAAAAAATCTACTACTGACCCATGTAGAGTAAAATAATCTGTTTGTCTACATAATCTATGGGAAAGAGGTAATTACCTTTGTAGAACATTTTTTTATTTTTCCTTTTTCAGGAGAAATATTAAAGTGAGCAGTCTTGCGGAAACTGAATTTTACTGGAAGGCACTCAGATTCATTTTTGAGTGTGCACAGAACTTGTGTTTGTTCACCCGAGAAACAGTCCATAAACTTAATAACTGGTCCTGGATTAAAAGTTAACATGACAGGAATCCCAGAACCTTTCAAAGCCAACTCAGCGTGATGAGGATGATTCACTGTATTAGAAAGACACATACACACATAAAATAGACAAAAAACACAATAAACCTTGTCACTTGTTTTAGCTAACAAGCAGAAAATTCATACTATAGTTGTACGGTTGCAAAAGCAGAGCTATACAGTAATACAGTATGATTTATGATGCAGTCTTCTATAAACTTTGAACTCAGATAGGCTTACTTATAATGGCGGCTAGGTACTGTATCGTTCCTTCATTAAGAAATCTGAGGATGAACAGATACTCACTTGAAAACGCATAGAGTTATTATTACCAAAGTGCTGGTGACTTGCAAACAGCTGCTGTTGTGTTTGGTGTTTTTTTTTTCCCTCCATTTGAAATATTTACCATTATATTTAAGTTTTAGGTGTTCACTACTAGCTTTTCTTTCTACTCATGATTAGAACAGATTTTTGTGCTGAGGCTTAAAAGATGCAATTTTTTATTTATTTTTTATTGATATGAATAAGATAGACACAAGTTTCCCATAAAACTATTAAGTGGAAGATTAAGAAACAAAAATCAAGATATACAATCTTATCATCCAGATATACATTTCTGATAGCGACTATATGTTTCTGTAACATACTTGTGATCGGTGTGGTACCATCACCACAGGCCTTCAGGTAGCCATCTTTATTCCCAACAGCCTCAAATCTCAGAAACAGTACATAATCTTGGTTTGGTGACAAGTCATTCACTCCAAAGGCCTTTTTAAATTTCCTGCAAGAGTCACAATGTCTAATTACAAGATGAAAGAAAAAAAAAAAGGCAAAAAAAAATACACAACATTTTTCATCACCTAATTCAGCTGTTGCTATTGATTACAGCTTTAAATGACCTTTATACTTCCTTACAGAAAATGGAAAAGTAAATTTAACTGAACACTGTATGTATGATTATGATACTAGTCATTTAGTATCTTTTCCATTCACATACATCTACAAGAGTTTTCTATAAGTGATTCATGTGCGTGTAATCTTTAAAGAAGAGTTTCAGTAAGAAAATTTGCTTTTTCTATTTCTTTTTCTTCCCCTTGCTTGAAGGAGAAATGCTCCTTTACCTCTACTATTTTGTAATTGTAAGAAAAGCTCTCCAAATGTTTCATTCTCTTGGTAATGAAATATCTATTCTTTCCTATCGCTGCACATATGCAACATCTTCATGAAATAAGTCTGCAGTCCTGAAAAAGGCATTTAATTCGACACCGCACGACTTCCTCAACAATCTTTAGAGATTCAACATACTTAATTGGAGAAGTAATTAGTTCCCTTTGCAAAAATCTAATAAAATTCTTCAGTCAAAACAAGCTTATCCAATTCCTAGTTCAAAGGCATCCTTAATGAATTATAAGACACCTCCCAGATAATCACTTCTGACTTGGCTTTACCATTTGTAGTATCACACCAAGAAATTTCTTTTAACACATATAAGTATCAAGTAATTAAAAAAATCTGCATATTAACTTAAAATGATTTCTCTAACACCTCTCTTTACATAATAGTTTAGACAAACTTTTTTTTTCTTGTTTGTAATTTCATAGAATCATAGAGTATCCCGAGTTGGAAGGGACCCAAAAGGATAATCGAGCCCAACTCCCGGCACCACACAGGTCTACCCAAAAGTTCAGACTGTGTGACTAAGTGCACAGTCCAAACGCTTCTTAAACTCCGACAGGCTTCGTGCAGTGACTACTTCCCTGGGGACCATTAACTCACTTTGGACTAAAGCACAATGTAAGAAAAGATTTCTCATAAGGTAGCAAGGTTCCTTGATTGGGAAAGCACAGGATCAAAGTGGAAACATTTACATCTTCTGTTTTACTTATGAGGCTTAAATCTTGTAAAACAGCATCTGCACTCCTCTGAAGATCTGTTCCCTAAAAAAATAATCAAAATATGGATATATCAACAGTTCAGCCTGCTCTAACTACCCTTTTGTTTTGCCTTTTTCCCCATGCATAGTTTCACATCTTTCAAAACAAATAGGAAGATGTAACGTAAATACTTCCATATCACTCAGCTAATTAACTACTTCTATGTCAATGTTTTTAATTCCCTTTTTTAAAGAATGTGATGTTCACTCAGATTACTTCACTGTCAGAGAAAAGCAAGTGAAACTAAGCGTTTAACACCTTGGAATACCAAAATATGTTTTGATAACTCCTATAGCTTCATCATAACAAATCCAATAAATCATAACAAATCCAGTAAATCAAGCATAACCACTCCTGAAAAAAAAAAAAAAAAAAAAAAAAAAAGTGGCAGGGGAGGTGGAGAAGGAAAATATACTTATCATTAATGCTATGGTGTCACACAGTGAAACAGAAATACTGAAAAAAATTAATTCCAAGGTAAATATATAGTAAACAAATGTGCTGATTGTACAGAAGTGACAGGAAGTTTATTGATCAGGAAATAGCATGACATAGAAAACACTGCTAGAAGATGAATGTTGAGAGAAGAATGCAAATGCAGAAATAAAAACAAGTCCTCAACTAAAATAAATTTTAAAAAAAGAACATTTTCTTACCATCTCTCCTCCAATGCCATTGTCTTCCAGTATTGCTACCCAGTCCATACACTCTGGACTTTTATTGTATAAACATATTTGTTCAGTCTTTGAAGACCCAAAGTAAACCGATCCAAAATTAATGCATTCCAATACATTTCCACAAGACACTCCTAGAACTTTCAGAATTTGTTCAACCACAACAGCTTTGATGCATACTTCAGTGCAGCCACGTCCTTCCAACTCCACTCTGTCAGTAACAGTAGCAAGTAACAGGTGATGTACAAAAATGTTAGAAATAATCAATTTGTTTTATGCAAAACTAAATCAAATCAAAGCATTTCAACTCAAATTGTCATCTCTCCATAGATAACCTAAGCAAAAAAATGTGTACTTGACAATATAACACCTAATAGATATATTACCAATCACAAGGAATCACACATTAAAATGGGAGGTTTTGGGGAGACTTCTTCAATTTTCACTTTTTTTCCCTCCCCCTACTCTTCTTAGTTGTGTTGGCAGACTATTGTTTGAAACGATAGGAATAGCACCTCAAAAGAATCAGAGATGTCCACAGATGATATATTGCTCTTTTACCTCTGACAGTTATGGCTAGCTGCCTATTTTGGTGTATACTTCGCAATTTTCCTCTCAGGCAACTAGGGAAGAAGTTCATCTGAGTAAGCACAGAACTGCTGCTATTCCTTCCTGAGTGCTTATTCATGATGATAGCACAAAACCCAAAGGGTCATATAGACACTGTACAAATCTAAACTAGACTGCAGAAGGCAGTGGCTGCTTAACCAACATAGGGTGATGAAGACAGTAATAGTAGCCTGGAGTTCAAAGAAGGAAAGGTAGAATGTGTGACACTTCACAATCAAAAGGTTGACACTCAATAACCAAAGAAATGCCTTTCATATGAAGGCGGATGTAATTGTGATGCCAAATACACATATAAGCTCCTCTGTCAATAACTAATAGAATTCGTCTCTTTTCATTTAATTTCTTTTTCCAATGGGCTACAAAATGCAAGAACAGGAATAAGAGCTCAACTTTAAGTCAAAGATCTTCTTAATTTAAATACCATAACGAAACAGAACAGGAAAAAATAACACACATACCCTTTTTGCTACTAGAAGAATATAGGATTGAAAAGGGCTTTCCAGATTTGTATTAAGTCCAAATTCTGACACTGCCTAAAAAGTCTATATTTAGAATTTGAAAGAAGACAAGGTGGGAACTTAAAAATAGTTTATTCTTGAAAGAGGTAATGTTTGTGAATAGATTCCTTCTGTTGAAAATAAGATACACCAATGGACATCATAATGTTTCTGAGACTAGTGAAACACATCCAACCAAAAGAAAAAGAGCAAAATTACAGAAGGCTGGAAAAAAATCAGTGGTGTGGAAGGTACAGAACACAGCATGTAGAAGATGCAGAAGCTCTTGGTTAGCAGCACACAAAGATGTGCTCACATGCCATGTAATTACAAGTTATAAGAAAATTCTAAAAAAAAACAAACCAGCCAGGTACACCACCTGTGCATCACTGTTCCATGGAGATAATATAAACATCAAATTCATTTAATGAAAATAAGTGTTGAAGACAGGAATTGACACTTGGGAGCTTTATATATATATAGTAAACAAATTTGTAGTAAAATCTTTAGAATTAATTTTTAAAAATGTATAGACATGGATTCCATCAGCCATACTCACTCACTTTATCACTTCTTTGATGACTCTTGGGACATCTGTACAGATATCCACTTTAACCACCGTTAAAGAATCAGGCTCCACCACTCCACTGGTAGGGTCTATGTTAAGCAAGACAACCCCATCATATGATATCTTAAATGTACCTGAAAGGAATAATACATTACACAACTTAGAAGTTGTAGATTGATATTTTCCTATAAAACATTTGGATTCACAAATGACATAAAGCAGGCATTTACAAGCAGTACATTTTCTTATGGAAACAGGAAACAAAGTCAACCTTTTTCAAAACTATTTCTAACAGAGTACAGCATTCTTCCCAGAATTTTTGAAATAAAACATCCACATATCCAATGCAACTGTGCAAGTTGTCACCGTAACAGGAAAGGTACTTACATTCCAAACAGAACTGATTATATCCCAAAGCCACTATAAGTAACATTTTTATAAATTTTGGAATATTTTATGCACAGCTCTAGCTAGCCACAGTCTAGAAATTTCACATATCCAAAGAGAGATCTATTACCTGCAAATAGCAATACTTTTCATGACTTGATTCATACACTACCCAATTCATTGCAGAGGAGAACAGTTAATCTTTCTCTGTCATACAAACATTTTTTTAATGTGAAAAGATTACTAAGTGTGTATTTCACGAGCAGCACTAATTTTTTGTCATTATAGGTAGCAAGAAATTGTTTCAAATGTTGCAGGAAACACACTGTTTTACCTCAAACAACAGCTGATCTCTAACATGACATCACAAGCAGGAAAAAAGTACTCATAGTTTTTGCACGAGATACAAAATGCCTCGATTCACAGGCTGCATACAGCACTTCTGCTGGTGTAGTTTGTATGATGCCTGCCAGTATAACTTGCTGGGTTCTGATTCGGAGACTACACACACAAATCGAGCAGCTCTACCTTTGTCTGCCCTCGATAAATTCTTCGCTAACTACTGCTTTAATTCTAATTTTGCATGTGGCCAATACTGTAAAACTCCATCATGCAGCCTTTGTGTGTCATGCAGCAGTTTAGAACTAGTTCCTACACAATGTGAAAAGTTTCACATTGTGCAAGTTATAAATGCATCTGCAACCAGTGATCAACTAAGATTATGATCAGCTGTTATTTTTACATCTCAGATTGGATTCAAGAGTAGAGATCTCCTAAAATTCTGCAAAGTTCCAAATACATTTTTCTTCCCTAGTCAGAAACACAGTACTGCCTACAGAAGGAATGGATCACTTAGAGAACACACAGGTAGGTAGCTCAGCACCACCACACAACTCTCTCACTCCCCCTCCTCAGAAGAAAGAGGGGGAGAAAATCTGATGGAAAAAAGGCTTATGGGTCTGCAGGGCTGGTTCCCTCACATGTTCTCACTCCTCTCTCCCAGCTGCTGTTGCATGGCGTTTTTCCCCTTCCTTAACTCTGCTCTCCCAGAGGCCCACCCAGCATCACTCCCTGGCTCGGCTCTGGCCAGCAGCAGGTCCCTTTTGGAGCCGGCTGGAGCTGGCTCTGCTCTGACATGGGGCAGCTGCTGGGCTCTGCTCAAAGGCCACCCCTGCAGCCCCCCACTACCAAAACCTTGCCACATAAACCCAATACAAGAACCTTTAGCTGTAATACTCATAATATGCGTAACTCAGAACTTCAGTTAATTCCTACTTATTCTCTGAGGTGTTAACTCACCAAAAAATACATTTCCCAAGAAAATAAATATTTTCATAATTCAATGCACATTTAATATTTACCTGATGATGATCCATGGTTAGCAATACTAATCTCTTTAGTAATTACTTTACTGTTTGCAGTCACTGTACCAAAATTAATCTCAGACTCAGTTTCCAGATAACAGCGTGGAATTAATCTGCAGAGAGAAGGCATGGTTATATTTTCCCCAAAGTTGAAAATACATTTGCATTTTTAAACAAATTTGATTAAGCACCACGTTGGAAGAGTTCTGCTTTTCTTCTAGTCCTCCTACTAACGTTTATGCAACTCACTCCAGCAGTACAACATACACAGAGGACACAAAAGCCATTTAATTTAATAACTAATGACTGTAACTTTTTTTTTTAAAGTTAGTCTCAAGCAATTAGTCAAAATGGAACATAGGCATTTTTATTTAACTCTAAATACTTTATTGTCGTACAATCTACTTTAAATAGTTTACTAGAAAAGCGTTCACTGTATTGAGTTGGTCGTATCACCAAAGTTAACATTCCCTATATTTCATTGTCAGCTGCCTGAACTAAAAGCAGGGAAAAAACATGCACACCAATTTCAATTTACAGTCTTCTTGTTTTATAGATACTTCACATGGCTTCAGCAGAACTCGTTAAAACATAGGAAGCGTATAATGACACAAGTTCTTTCTGTTACTTATTTAAGAGCCTCAGCAAGCATGACTACTTCACTGGATTGGGTACTGCTTAGACTCAATGAAAAGCTACTACTTGCTTCAGCAAACTCGTGAAGCCCCCTATTTCTAAGACAAGCCCACGTTTGACATCATGTAAAAATTGTGTTCAAAATGAATTAGGATTTTACATGGGCACAGACGTCCACCTCCTCTTAACCACAAATAGGAACATGCAGGAGCAATCGCATCGCGTGGTCCGTACTAAGTGCTGTACCGAAGATGAACAGAAGGAAGACAGCCTCCTTGGCCAAGCTAGGTGGACCCTACCCATAAAAGCTCTTTCACAAAGTACAGGAGCAAGCAAGTGGGAGGTGGTGGGAAGGAAAGGAGATTGGGGGGGGGATCAAAATGGAACAAATGAACTTCCTCTTGGGCAATAACTTGGTTTTAATGCTATTTAATAATTTATTGTAATGCAAAACAAAATATTGAATTCTTCAAAGGCATGGTTTAAACTGGGGGGGCACCAGGAAAAAAAAGGCACCAGGAAACTGCTGTCAAGATCAGAGCACAATTAAAACTACCAATTATTTAGACATTCTTCCAAGAAGTTTCATGAGATATATGAAACTAAGTATCTTTCCACTCAAGTCCCAAATATATAACTTCCCAAGTAGACAGGAATAAGAATAAGAATTGTAACTAACATCAATTCCTAATAGATAGTGATCCTTGCACAAAAGAGAGAGAGGAATTAGAGGGTTTTTTTTTGTTTGTTTGTTTTTCCACTAGTATTTTTTTAAGCACAGGGGAGGGTTATTTTGTGGTTTCTCCCTCTCCCCCTCCCTCTTCAAGATGAGAAGTTACCCTGGAAATGTCTAATTTCAAGCATTTTCTAAACATTTTGTTAAAACAAACAAAGAAATCCTAATTACTATATTTCAAAGAAAAAGCAAGGATGTGGAGTTTCAGCAAATCATTTACACACACAGACACACACTAAAAATCAACCCATAACTCTCTGGTTTGATTGAAACAATCCCAAATCTTGAGTATAAATATTTTCTGTTGCTATCAACTATTTACTAAATTAATTCATTACATCTGTACTACTGAGCACATCAAGAGTCCATGGCACTATCAAGATACACTAAGTGCATTGTGTGGTCTCCAAAACTGATAGGAAATACATGAGTGACAAATCAATACGGTTAACCACTGGAGCTAGTCACGTGTGCCAGGCAAATACGTAAAAGGTATTTCATTTGCAAATCAAACGACTATGATATTAATTTCACTAAAGCACAATGGAAATAAAATTCTTTTGGTGATATTTTTAACCAAATAAGTGGTTACAAAAATAAGTTAAAAGTTACTGCAGTCTGATGTTGTATGGGAAACAAGCTTTTCCTACATTCTCAGTGAATCGCTTCCCAGACTAATGATTATCTTAAAATGAACAGCAGATGTGATCGAAGGAATTGCACAGATTGTTGGCAAAAAGGATAAATCTCTTCATGCTTTTCTCCTAAACTGGCCGTGAACTTTTCTTTCAATAAGATTCCACGGGCAAAACATGCAGACCCAGGTTTTCTACAAGCTCATAGAGAATTACACATTTGTACACATGCAGTAATCCATACTGAAATAAAAGGTGAAAAAGAACAATTCCAAAGATGGAAAACTGAAAAGAAGTGACCAGGTAAGAGAGGTAGCAGACATTTAAAGAGGCCGGTCTAAATAATATCAACAACTTCCAAATATTGTGTATACAATAACATATCTTGGGTTTATGAAATTTCAGAACTAGCTTTCACATACTTTAAAATGTAATTCTGTTTGTTAGATGCGCAAGTACTTTTTGTGCAAGTACTTCCAGTACACACTCTTAGAGTCATTCACTCTAGAAAATAAACACTATATTTGAACCGGCCAAAGTCTGTGGCTGATAATTCTGCACGTGTCAAAAAAATGCATACAACACAGATATAAATCTAAGTATATCTTTAAAAAAAAATCAAATTATGTATGTCAGCTTGACAATTCAGGAAAAATAGGACGAATGCATATTAAATTTTTGATGGTGCATCAGCAGAAACAGTAAAATGTTATTTAAAATGTAAAAAAAGGTAAAAACCTTTAATTAGGAAGAACAAACATACTGGAATTATACTACTAATAAAAATAATATACTAATAAATTATACTAATTCCAGTTGGAGGGAAAAAGAGGACAGGACACAACACTGAGACCCTCCAAAACAGAACATGCAAATATTTATTTCCTTATTTTTAGTGTCATCCATCAATTTAACAACTTATGTGTACATTTCATAGTGATATCTTTATTTTGATAGAAAAAAAAAAAGCTTTTGACTAATACTTGTCAACCAACGAGTTCTTATACTACCTATATTATTTTCTCTAAATGATAAATGGCATATTCAAAACTCTGTTTGTACAGAAAAATATGTTTGGTATTTAGTGATCCTTCAGTGCAATGACTATCATCTATCTGTAAACAACAGACATGCAGGACAAAACTGATTTGGGAGAAGACTGATTTAAAAGTATTAAGTATATTTAGTTTTGTTTTTTACACAGAAGGCTAATAATCAGTTATACCCTGATATTTTTTTCCCCTGCAAAAGATAATTAAACACAAGGATTTTAAATACTTAGCTCTCTACTGAAAGTCCTTTCCAGAAAGGAATTGCCAGTAGCTTTATTGTCCACAGTGAAACCATATCTTTAGAATTAAACAAACTGTTCTTCACTATAATCCCAATTGAATACGAACAATACTTTTTTATTTATTTATTTACTTATTTAATCTATAAGGGGTGCAGTAAGGACCAAAAAAAGATTAAAAGTAAATGTCAACTTGTCTGATGCTGGCGTAGAATTAGAAGTCATCAGCATTATCACAACCAATATAGAGCAAAGCAAAAACAAGAACTCAAAGCCTCTCTAGGATCTTAGAACACCACCATCCCAATTGTCTTCTTACCTGTGCACTGCTATGGGAAAAAAAAATTGTAAAGAAACTTGCTATTCATTTTCATTACAGTTGATAGCTTAGTTATGTAGCCATATGTGACAGGTGTTAGCAAATTTTCCACAAGATTAAACTGAAAGCAGTAACGGCAAAATATGAACTTTTGACCTCCATACCCAAGCAGGGGGATATCAACTACATCTTCTTCTATTAAAAGTAGTAGTCTGTCTTCGAGGTCTTCCTCACTCTCAGGATAATATTCTACAACAGCTTTGACTTGAAGCCCAGGTGCAACAGGTTTCTCTGGATTTTCCACAATCAGTTTAAACTGCAGTGCAAAAAAACCAAATATTTAATCAATTTTTCATTTTTAAGATTGAAAAACATATATATATGTGGTTCATTTTTCAGAGTAGCACAGATTGATTTAAAGAATGAAGAAATTCTTCTTCCTACTTATTTATATTGATGTTGTTTTTCCTTTTTCCTTTTTACAGTAAAACAGAAAGGCAGAAAGAATACTAAATCAACACTTTAATGTAATTTGATGAGTTGACAAAATACTGTTTGTAGTCCTTTCAAGAGAGCTCTAGCTTTTGCTGCTGTTGCCATAAACCCTCTGAAGCACCGTAAGATGAGGTCAGATACTACTTAATACAGAATCTTTTCAGTATCTGAGAAAGCAACAAGGATTAAATCTCAGTCCAAAACAGCCTAAGGATAGCCTGTACACCTGACCTACACTCAGCTGAATTCAAATGAAAGTATCACTATACATTGGAAAAATCTTCCTGAAGGGCCCATGGCCCATGCACCTCTAATTCTTTGGGTGGAGGGGGAGGGAGGCTGTGGAATGAAAGGAAAAGAACAGAAGCAGCTGACACAAAGTACTTTTCTCCTCCCTCAAAAAAAAAATAAAATAAAAAAGTAGTCTGGATTTGTTGCTGTCTGTATGCATCTGATAATATCCAACGCCACCACGTCTTTCCTTGAGCAGAGGACACGTGAGCAACCTACGAGCATGTAGAAAGAATCCCACAGCTACCACGTTCCTAAGAAAGCTTCATAGCAAGATCAAGAGATTCTCCAATGCCTCAGGATCCTTACAACTCGCATCACTCTATGCATAACAGGCTTCTGCTGTGTATGTCCAGTTTAATAAATGTTTATTTCTGAAACAGAGTCATCCCAGTATTCTTGAAGTCTTCTGTACTATCTTTACTTGGCATATGTAAAGGCAATTTACAACTTGTTGATTCCTTTAAAATTTCCCTAGCAGTATAAATACTCAGCTAAAGGAAATGTGTTATGTAATATGCATCAAGATTATGGGGCTGATTTTGAAATAGCAGCCAGTAATCGCGCTTTGATTTTGAAGTGCGCAAAGACTTCTCTAAAATGAATTAACAGCCACGCATATTCATTCTGTATAAGGGAAAATTCATATTTTGGACTAACAATTTTTTAATGAAACCTACAGAAAACTGCTCTGTGAGCTGAATTCCTTGAAATGCATTTTTCAGCTGTGCACTGTGGCAGCTCAGTTAATTTTCAGGTCTCACACTCCACAAATGTAACGCTTCAGAACACTTACCACCGAGTCACCCATTTCAGAGCCACGCACTCACAGAGAGCAGCACCAGGTCTGGGAATGAAAGAGCAGCACAACAGAACCTCCTGGAACTACACACCTAAAGTGGAGTCTTGTCCTCTAGCTCTCACATTGGGCATCTCATGCACGCTGGCATGAAAATATTCAGACTAAGTCATGAGATACTTTTTTTTTGCTCACAGTCACCATCCTCATAAATTATGATCGAGTAACCTTTTCTCCCTTCTAAAATTGACTGCGCCTTTCCACTTCCGAAGCACGTGAAAAATTGATAAGGCTGATGAAAACTAACAAAACCGAGAATAAGCACAGCCTTACCAAATGAAGCACTCTGAACAGCTTCCAGCTCATCCCAAAATGCTTCACTGACAGTGTCATAAAAGTTAGGCTGTCAACATCACGTACTTTCCAAAATTTAGGGAGGGATAAAATGCATGTCGTCTTCACAACTCTTCCCCTTATAAACAAAGGCTGATTATAGGGAGAGTGAAAGTATCCAAGGTATCTGAATCGTCTCACAATTACATTGATGACTAACTTGGAAAGTGCTGCTTCATGGCCCTAGTTGCTGTGATCACAAAGCAACATCTGCTTCTGTTCAACCCCCAATGCCAGCCCAACACTTTGGTCCTAATTCTGAGGTAATTAGCAGATAGAAAGGGTAGTTGGATGAAGGACCAATATAAAACTACTAACCACAGCTGGGTTTTACAGAGCCCACACAGGTTGCCTCCCAAGAGCTAACCTGGTTAGAAGTGGAAAGATTGAAAAAGGCTGGCATTGCAATTTCCAGAACTAATCAGACGAATACAGAATCATGCCATCATGAGAAAAAAATAAAATAAAAATCCCTTTTCAGAGAAAGCCTTCCACGAGCAAGCACTGCGAATGGACTGCTCTCAGAAAACTTAGAAGAGTACAATACAGAAATAGCCAAGCTACCATCAGTGCTATGGAAGTCCCAGCAGAAACAACTGCAAAAGCTGTGACCTGCAGCTGATCTGGAACATCTCACAGGTTTGGTGTTCACACCATAGCAAGACGGCCCATTTCTACAGCGCCCTCCTCAAAGTTACAAGGAAAACACCTGCTTCTTGCAGGGTTACCTCTCCGGAAAGTGCAAAGCCAGTCAGCAAAGTTAAGTGGGAGCTGTTACCATACAGAGCTTGATACACTATGACACATGAGAAAGCTAAATTACTTCTGTTAAAGGGACGGATTTAACAAACGAGTTAGCCCTCAAATTGCTCACGGTCTCCGGCAAACACTGGACTGGCGAGGCTCGAGTCCGTTTCACGCTGACTTTCAGGCTTCAGCTGAGCAGCCTCACGTGAAGCCCTGCACGAGAACACTTTCCAAGTGTTACCAGAACGACACCCGGCCTTCCTCACGAGGAGCAACAGGTGAACCAGGACACCGGCTGCCTCCTCCGGCTCCGTCACAGGGCATAACTCGGACAACTTGGGCTCCAGGAGCTGTCTCCTCTTCCTTCCCGTTTATCCAGTTACCCAACTACTTTAAATACAGTGACACGCTTTCACGGGGGGGTTGAACCCGAGGAGCACGAGGGGCCCCGGGCGGGTCCCCCCGAGGCTCTCCCCTCAGCCAGCCGCGCTGGCGGAGCCGCAGAGGCACCGCGCCGACGGCTGACCGGCGGCAGGCCGGGGCTGCGAGGCGGGCAGCCCCCCGCGGCCGCGCCGCTCCGCTCCCCTCCCGCCCCTCACCTGGGGCCGGCGCGGCGGCAGCAGCCGGAGGCGGCAGCTCCCGGCGCGCAGGTTGCGGACGCTGAGCGCGGCGCGGTAGCGGCGCCCCGGCAGCGCGGCCCCGAAGCGCAGCAGGGCCGGGGCGATGCGCACCCCCAGCACGTCCCGCCGCCCGCCCGGCATGGCGGCCGCCGCCGCTGCCTGGAGACGGTCGTTAAGCAGCGGACGCGGAGCGCTGATCGGTGCAGTGCGCGCAGTGAGGCTGGCAAGAAGCCAGCGCTTGGGCAGGCAGCGGCCCGTGCTGCTCTTGGCTTCGACGCGGCTGAGGAGAGGAGGGGGAGCAGCACGCACGCAAAACCTCAAACCTCAGTCGTGATTAACCCCGAAGGCTTTGCCTCGGATTACATCAACCCCTGAAAGCGCAGGAGGACTCGAGCTATTTATATGGTAGATGATAAATGTGAGATCCTTAAAAATTCAAGTGACAGCTACCCAGCTGTAGATTACTGAAGGAAGAATGGCAGTATGACATTACAAGGACTTAAAGTAAAATAAAGGAATCTGAAGGGAGTTCTATGGGACAGCTACTTGTAGTGGGTTTACATGACAAGGTTTTGGGGGGGTGGGGGGTGAGGTCACACATAGGGGTGGCTTCTGCGAGAAGAATCCAGAAGGTGCCCCATGTCAGATAAGGGCCCTGCCACTGGCCAGAGCCAGGACAATGAGCGATATTGTTTGCGTCTCTGTGAGAGCAGATTTAAGACAGGGAAAAAAACTGCTGGGGAACAGCAGCTGGGGGAGAGCAAGGAGTGAGACCCAGCCCTGCAGCCCCCAAGGTGAGTGCAGCAGGAGGGCAGGTGGTGCTCCAGGCAGGCAGCAGCAGTTCCCCTGCGGCCTGTGCAGGGAGAGGCCCCTGGTGGAGCAGGCTGTCCCCCTGCAGCCCATGGGTCCCACACGGAGCAGATCTCCACGCTGCAGCCCCCCCGTGGAGGAGCCCACGTGGAGCAGGTGGATGTGGCCTGGAGGAGGCTGCGGCCCACGGAGAGCCCCCGCAGGAGCAGGCCCCGGGCCGGAGCTGCAGCCCGTGGAGAGGAGCCCACGCAGGAGCAGGGGTCTGGGGGGAGCTGCCACCCGCCCGTGAGGGACCCGTGCTGGAACAGTTTGCTCCTGGGGGATGGATGGACCCCGTGGTACGGAGCCGTGTGGGAGCAGTGCTTGAAGAGCTGCTGCCTGTGGGCAGCCCCCGCAGGCTCAGTTCGGGAAGGACGGCATCCCGTGGGAGGGACCCGGCGTGGAGCAGGGGCAGAGAGTGACCGTGAGGGAGCGGCAGAGACGAAGTGTTGGGGAGAGACCTCGACTCCCATTCCCTGTTCCCCTGCTCTGCTCTGGGGGGAGGAGGTGGGAAGAGGGGCAAGGTGGTTTTAGTTTTGTTGTTGTTTGTGTCTCACTGCTCTAGCTTTCTGGTAATAGTCAATAAATTTCTCTGATCTCCCTATGCTGAGTCTGGTTTGCCAGTGACAATACTCATTTAGTGATATCCCTGTCCTTAGCTCAGTCCTTGAGGCATTTTCATCATATTTTCTCCCCATTTTCCTTTGAGGAAGGGGAGTGAAAGAGCATTTGTGGTTGAGCTGAGCTACCTACCTGTGTGTTCTCTAAGTGATCCATTCGTTCTGTAGGCAGTACTGTGTTTCTGCTTAAGGAAGAAAAATCTATTTGGAACTTTGCAGAATTTTAGGAGATCTCTACTCTTGAATCCAATCTGAGAGATGTAAAAATATTTTTTCCCCGTTTTCCTTTGAGGAGGGGGAGTGAGAGAGTGGTCATGATGGAGCTTAGCTGCTCAGCTGATAATGCTGGTAATACCACCACACTTTGTTGTGTATTCAATGAGTCAATAGCCCTAAACACGACTTCTTCAGTGGTGTAGTTCTGTCAATAAAGCTTATTGTTGAATTTGAGCAAGATTTATGTGTTATATGTGATATATATGTTTATGTAATCTCTCAAATGAGATTTTTGTATATACGTATATTAAGGGCTTACATAGGATAAAGGTCAGATGTTTTCCTTTGGTCTGTTGTTCTCATGCTTTTCAAGAACATTCTAACCACGACCATACCTCTGTGTGTGCCTAGATACAAAAAGCAATTTTCCTACCTTATAACAACTCAAAGAACATGCAGTATATCCAGAAGTCCTTATGTATTAAGCCAGTAACTTGAGCACTGAAAGGCAGACACACAATATCTGGCAGAGTTTTGCAACATGATAGTTAACATGTGGAAAGTGCTAAATTAGACGCTTTTCATCAGAAACAGCCCAAACACTAAAATACGTCCTGAGAGATATGTTTTACTTTAGCTTATCAATCAGAAGGTATCCTTATAACCATGTATAAGCACTTTCAAAGATAAACAATAGTAAACTTTAAAGGTTTCCCAGTGGGAACAAGCAAAACAATAAACTGCCTGGCTATTAAGGCCAAAAATATTCAAAGTACAAGTTGGGCACATTTTTATTTTGCAACATTTTTAACAGTGAGGCTGTTAAACAAGAACAGTTGCCAAAAATGTTGGGGTTTTCCATTGTTGATGTTATAAAATCAGTACTGGATATCTCTTGGATGTCATGGTACAGATTTCCTTTAGGAGTTACTGGCCTCTGTAAAAGTATTTGTGTAAAGTTTAATAGCCTGTGTTATAATTGAAGTCAGACTAGAAGATCTAATACTGTCTCCAAGGGAAATAATCTATGAATAAACTATCGTGAAAGTATTAAATGAGAAATTGAATTGGAAAGCACCATTCTATTGTCTAATAAATCAAACCAATGGTTGTGATCCTTCCTTGAAATTCAGGACAGAATCTTTTTTTTAATTTCCCACTGGGGCTCAAGCATTCAATCTTAAATTGACATGAAACATATATATCCCACACATCTCTCTCTCATATATAGTGTCATATATCATGGCGATATGCAGAAAACTGAACCAAGTGGGAAGGCGTGCTGCAGGATGTGATTGTTAGAGATAGAAGAAACCCTACTAAGATCAAAGTTGAGTAGATCAAGGTTGAGTACAACAGAGAAAGGGGACATCCATTCTTTATTAAACGATATTTGCAATAAAGAGAAGTAATGGAGGGTTAAGCTTGTTTTTTTGATACTTGAGATTAAGGCAGTTTTATGCTACTTTCATGTAGGAGTTACCCTTGCAATGTTGATGTGATACGTTGAAATTAAACCATATTGCTACAAGTATTAAAGATGTTTCCAAAACTGAAAGTAAAAACGATTGCTTTGCAAACTGTAATGATGTTGACTTACTAATTAATTTAAAGTGGTGATTTCATGATCACTGTCTGCCATTAAATTGTTTCTTGCAGGATCTTGCAATGTGTTTGTTTTGAACAGCTACATCAATTTGCCATATAATTGCAAGATCTAAGGGGAATAAAGTTGAAACAAATTGCAGGAGACAAATGCAGGAACTATATCTTACAGACATATATACAGATATATACAGTTTTGTAGTTTCTAATTGTTGACAAGTTAGTGGAGTGAAATGTGCTTTCAGAAGCTGCATGGCTGACATCATCCTATTCAGCACAGAGACATTTATGTGCATTCACTCCCTTTGAAAATTCCAGTAGCTGATGCTGAACAAGCAAAAAAAACAAACCTACAAATACAATGAAAACACAACCTATGGGAAACAGAGACTGAGTCATGGAGAGAAAAGAGAAGGAAAGATTAAAAATAAACCAGAGATGAATGAATTAAAAAGATGCTGCTTTGGGCAGGATGGGATATGAAATAAATTACAGAATGAAAAAGAAAACTGACAAAATAATGACAATCAGAAAGAATCATGATAAGTGAATTCAGAATAGTGAATCAGACAAACATTAAAACTTATAAATAGAAAAGAAATCAAAAGGAAGAGACAACAGAGAGTAACTCAGGCAGAAAGAAAATCAGCTTGAGAAAGGTAGATAAAAAAGAAGTGATTCACAGAGGGACAGATCCAAGAGCACTGAGTTTGTCAAAGATAGATAAGAAGATCATAGCTAACAAAGAGGGTCATAACAGAGAATTTTTAAATGGTATTAATGAGGATGGAATAATCAGTTTTATTAGGTAACAAAGATAAAGAGTAAGGACAAGCAGAGGGAAGAATCATTGTACTCTGAGCTTTCAAAACTGTGTTACAGCAACCTCACTCGATGCTGCAGCTTCTAATTGCTAAACAGATAACAACAAAATGGCCTGAAAAAATGAAGACAAACTTTTTTTTTTTTTTTTTTAATTTTCTGTAGGTCCACGTCTTTCTGAAATGGTCTATTTTCCTCCTTTTGAAGAATAGCAGTTTGAGATATCTCACAGTTCTGTGTTTGCTTTTTGTTTGCAACATTCTCTTTCTAGGGAGTTACAAAAAAGCCTTTCGAAATATGTGCTGCATTTAATCATCCATTTGCCAAATGCGAACTTTTTTTTTTTTTAAATGATTACAGATTTTCAGGCTCTAGATTTCTAAGAAATAATGTCAATTCTAGGACTGCCTTTCAGAATCTAGGACTGAAAGATATCCCCTTTTCTTGTTGGCTTTCTGAAACATTTTTACTTTCACAAAATTACCTTTTGGGGTTTGTTTAATCTACTGATCTAAACAGGACATAGTTGACATGAAAGAACTGCTGCCTTCACAGGCTTGTCTTTACCAATGTTTGTGATCTCCCCTCCTAAAAATGACTCATTGCGAGCAAGGCACAGACCATCTACAAAGAATTATGCTTTTTCAGAGTCTCTAAATAAATTATGTAATCTTTTTTGTTTGAATGCAGACTACCCAATCATGTTAGAAAAGGCTGTGTTTCCTGCCCCTACATGTTTTTGACTGAAAGGAAAAAGCATAATTGTAGATTCTACTCCTCCTTCACCTTCAGCTGAATGTAGTAGGATTTCTACAGTTTTATCCTTTTTGCTGTTTTATATATTATTTGCCTGAGTCAGTGTCTTGCTGCCTACACATGGCTGCTTCCCTGATTTCTTTGAGTTACCTCCCCAGCTAGGCAGCTGTTCACTTGTTTCTGGACCTCAGGCTCTTCTGGGTCCTTGCCAATATCACAGCACCTAATTTACTGTGTACAATCCCTCTGGATCACCTTTAAAACCTCCAGATAAGGACTTTCTTTGAATTTCTTAAGAGACAGATCTCAGCAGTGAAATCAGCTGTTTAGCTCCACCAGCAGCTTCTCAGCCTTGCTGTGGCCAAGAACTTGTTGTGTTACCAGGGCTAAGTCTCTTCAGGATCTGCAAGCACAGGTCCAGAATACTGCAAGATCATTTGCAGTGGGGAATGGTAGGGAGCCATTCCCCAGGTATGATTTAAGTACCATGGTCTGTACCTGGCTGTTTCATCCATGTTTTTTTCAGCTCCTTCCATATCTCATTCTACCTCTCAGGTGAGGCTGGAGCAGTCAGCACCCTACATCAGGATGTTCCACTGCCTCTAATGACAACAACCTTTGCTGTCAAGGGCTTGTTCCCAAACAGGTGTGAATTGTTACTTTTTGTCCAAACTACAGCATCCTCCTTAACTTCTTACACTGTTAGGAAGATACAAATCTAGAAAAACTGAGGCAACCACAGTGAATATAAAACTCCATCCCGATGTATTCTTCAATCAATTACAAACCTGCCAGTTAAATAGTCCAGCTCTTCATTATACTTCACTATTTGAGTTGATCTTCGTGACTAATAAGTATTAACATATTCTTTTACCATTTTATGTATTGAATAGACATCTTTGTTCACCTATTCCATCTTCTCAGTCTGCTACATTCAATGTATAAGTTCTTATTCCATATCTTTCTAGATTGTAGCTGCTAACCTACAGCTTTTATTTGTCTCATTTTGGAAATGTTTTCACATGTTATCCCTTTGTAATATTTTATTATTTTTCTTTAATTATTTTGTTCTAGCAATGTGTGCAGTGCTTTCTTACTGCTTCATATGTTTACAAGTTACTTCAGATACTTCAAAGACTTTGTGCCAAAACTAGCATTCTACCCTGAAACTTCCACAGTAAATTTGGTTTAAATCACCCCAAGCTATGCTTTAATTTTGGTCTTAGTAGTGTGGAAGAGAGAAAACTTATTAAAAAAAGCCTATTAAATTTAATAAAATTAAATTAAAAAATATTTTTAAAAAAAAAATAAATTAATTTTTTAAATTAAATTTAAAGCCTATTAAAATTAAAGATTTTTTTCATTCACATTTATATTTTTTAAAATCTTTGATCCACGGTTCAAATGCTTCAAAAACAAAGTCTTTAGATTTCTTACAGCTTAATGTCCTGGTCCTGTACATTTGTAATTTTAACTACATGTTAATGAGCTATTTTTATACTTACTTGCCCTTGGACTTTCTAGTTTTTAAGTGGAGACCGAATATAGCTAACATGAGGTTAACCAGGGATTTCTGGAAAGACAGTCATGTATTTAAAATACCAAAACAACTGTCTACTAGTCAAAGTGTCAATAAAAATTCGGTGTTCTTGGTAATGTCTGCCTAGTGAGAACATCTTTCTTTGCAGCCACAGATCCTGGATTTGGAGGTATAGTGAATTTGTCCATGGATGATGGACCCTGAATTAGGGCAGTACAGGGAATGAACCAGGGGGTAGATAAAGATAATTAGCTATTGGAACTAACCAAAGAACATGACTATGTCAGAACTGGAGATCTGTATACCAAGACTGGTTATTTCTCTAAAGGATAAGTTTTGGTAAATCCCATGGACTTTGTATTCTTGAAAGTTTACAGGGCTTTTTTTTTATTTTCCCCCCTCATAAATATTATGAAATATCACTGATGACTCTGGAAGACCAACTTTGCTGGCTACCAGGAAATGCTTCACGATCTGTGGCAAGATATAACACGATGGTTTAAGTAGCGTGCATTAAAGGGCCTCTCAAGCTAGTATAGGATGATGGAGGAGTGCTGGCCTAGAGATGCTACCACAGAGAAATGTCTATCATGCTCTTGGATAGAAGCTTGAAGAACTTAGTAAGCTGGCATCTGGCCTTGTGTGGAAGAGCTTGCAGGGAATGTGGTTGCTGAAAGTGGTTGCTGAAAGCTTTTGAGTTAAATTATGCCACCGTGAATTATAAGCAGCTAATTCAAATATAGTGAATTTAGAACAAGTATTAAAATGTTGTTATACTTCCTCAACAGATAATGTATTTGGGCAGATTAATTTATTTTCAGAATGCGGCCAAAAATATCAGAATATCAGGATAATAGCATAGCAAATTATACTGCTGAATTCTACATCTGACCTCTCTTTTGGCAACAGAGAAAAGAAGAGTACTGTCATAAATATAGTAGCTTTCTTGATCTCTGCAGCTCAGTGCACAGCTGTTCTCAGTGCTGGGAGGCCTGCAAGGGAAGACAAATGAGAAATAAGTCACGCATACAAAACTCTAATGCATTACCATTTTTGTGGCTGATAGGCACTTCTCCTAAGTGCCTCCTCTTCCGAGTGATGGAGAGTTATGGTCTGCACACCATTGATTTCTGCAAAGTAAAAGACAAATTCTGAAAAAAGGTCCATTAACAATTGATCATGGGGAAGAGTGTAAAAATGCTATCCTCAAATATTCTGTTTATTTTGAAAATTTGAGAGCCTGAGATGTTTATCAAGAAAACTCTGAAGAAAGCGCGTATGGGTATCCTTAGTACTGGGGATACTTTTGTAATCGTAACTGCTTTGCCTCTTGCAAGGATCATCTCATCTGAAAACACATGTAGACATAAGAAACAAACATCACTGAACATGATATTTTTGTTTAAAAATACACAAAAACATTAGAAGATCAATGATCACATTGAAGGGGCTTTATTATTGAAAACCAATTTGTTTAAACACGTTGTTCTTTCCAGAGACAAAGTGGAAACCAAAAGAGATCCAGCTACACCATAGATCTGGGACAGGCCGATCCCTTTTGGGTCCTTGAAATAACCTCTCCTGAGATAGTCTGGCCCTTTATTGCTTGATGGCATTACAGTACACTGTGCAGCGGTGTCTACTAAAGCCTTATACTTCTGTGCATCTGACGTGCCAGGCCATCGAATCCACACAGTCCAATAAACTCAATTGTCCTTTTCCTCCCCCTGGCTGGACGCAGGGCCCCTCTAATCCTGGTCAGAATCTTCATTTCTGTGTCTGGAGGACTGCCCGCTGGAAGTTGGAGCAGCATTTTTCTCAGAGAACCCCTTTTTCCCCGATTGTTTTTCCTTGCAACTCACGTACCTGTTCCTCTAGTTTTGAGGTAGATTTTCCATCCCATTTTCTAATGTCCTCTCCATGGTCACGTAGGTAAAAGCACAGGGTGGCACGGGGTGTGTACCCACTATTGTCTTCCTTGCAGAGGATACTTACCCCTAATAGCTGAGACACTGGTTTGGACAGGTGGGGAGGAAGATAAATTCTCTTTAAGACGGTGGACCTCTTCAGAAAGCTTCTCCACAGCCGAGACACAGCCTGTAGGGAAGAGGAGAGACTTCCTTTGTACTGCCAGAGTTGTTTAGCCAATTCATCCACTGTTGGTTCCTCGTGCTCTTTCCAGGCCATTACTGCCAATGAGCTGGCATATGATGATGGTACACTCCGTACAAACTTCTGCCACATGGATTGTGTACATTTCATCTGGATCTGTGGATATTTGTTTGTTGTTTAGGTCCCTATAAATCACCTCCCATATGGCTAATTTCCTCAGGTACTGGATTCCCTTCTCCATAGTGGTCCGCTTGCCTGGTAGACATACAAGTTATTTCTTGAAGGGATACTTTTCCTTCACAGCTGTCAGGAGATGCCTCCAGAGGCTGTAACCTAGTGCTCCATCTCCACTTGCTTTGTCAATGTCTGCTTCTCTATCAAGGGATCCCAGCCACCTGGCTCCCCTGCCCTCTAATTCCAGACAATTGGCTCTGGTGCCCCAGCACTGGAGCAGCCAGCTGACTAGATGCTCACCTGGACAACGACCAAAATCTTTTTGCTCATCTCATAGCTAGCGCTGGTATAGGTTTTGGGTAGTTACTATTATTTTTGTGACATCTTCATCTTCACCCTCTGGTTCCTCTGATGGCCTGTCTTCTACAAACCTAGTCTTAACAGGAGTTTCTCTGCGTTCTAAATGATCTGACACTCTAAACCATTTGTTCATCTTGGTTATGGGCGCAACTGACACTGGTACAGTTTGTTTCCCTGGCTCAACCTTGTGGCCCGTTTTAGGGCTTGGAGTGGCTGCTGGACCTGTCTCAGGGGTTGAAGTGGCCACAGAGTCTGCCTCTTGAATTGTATTGGCATTGAATGCAGCTTGGTAAACAGACAAATCACTGCAATGTGCTGGGGCTTGGCCTATGTCGGCTACAGCTGGAGCGATGACACTTCTTCAAGCACTCTACCAGTTTCTTAGGATTTTGCAGTTGTTCAGGGGTGAATTTCCAAAGCTCTGGGGACAAGACCTGGGGAATTTGAAGTAGTAAGACTTGCATCATTGCAGAGCCTCAGTCACAGGTTAAATTGGCACTGCCTCTTCATAAGAATGAAAGAGAAAAGCATATCTTTCTACCTTGTTTCTGGCTTTGGTCAATGAATGTCACTTAAAGGAATTTTTTTTTTGGCTGGTACTCCTGGATGGCACAATGCCAGCACAAGGCAAAAGCCTTGGAAATAGTTTGGTATGCTTTTGTTGATGTGGGTGAGTTATGCTAACACAAGCTATATGCAGGGCAGCTGTAGGTAGATGTTTCCCTGCTGTGTTCACAGTGGGGAGTCAAAAGAGAGCTTTTGTGGCAAGGAAATCTATTTTAGGAGGTTCCTTAAAATTAAATTTTCCTTTTTTTCTTTGAAATAATCAAATCTTTCTTGGCTGCAAGACATTTGCAGATATACAGAAGAAACATCCACCTTGAATCCAGCCAGCTACAGATCAGTTCTATCCATCTCTAAAAGAGTTTTCAGAAAGCTTAACAGATGTAGGAATCAAAGGGATTTTGTATTAATGAGAAAATTACATCTAGCTTTACTTGGTTATTTTTTGTCGTTTGTTGAAAGTAATGTCTTTTTTTAAAGACTAATTTCAATAGCACCTTCTGCATATGCTTCTCTCTGTGGGTAACACAGGGTTTGGGAAGACACCAGCCATAATGTTTTGAATCTTCTACTCCAGTTAAAGTAAAATATACATCAGGATAGGGGCTTTCACAGTCCAGTCCTACTGAGGACAGTAACTCCTTCAGTAGCTCTAATTTGATGTGTTCGGTTGCAAACTATACAACAGCTATAACTATTGAGAATGCACCCAGATGTACCTTCACCTCAGCAGATTCCAGAATTGTAGCAAAAGAAGTGGGCTAGTTCCTGTTTTTTCCTGCACCAAAATACGGGGTTGTTAGTACACTCTAGTCCATACACCTATCTTGTTCTTTAAGAATATCTGTATCCCTGGTCATTTTTCCTTCTGTCTAGGCATGCAAGAGTTTCCTTGCCACTAACAAAAACAGCCCTGAAGTCACAGAGGAGCAAAGCCATAGCTTACGCTCTTCCTGTAAATTCCCACTTCAGCTCCTCTTCTTCCTTGCCTGTTTTCTTCTTCTTCATCAGTGAAGAATATGCTCCCTAAAGATGAAATTGGCCTAGATAATCTGAAGCTGATATGACAATTTAGTTCCATGTTTGTGCCATTTGATGAAAGAATTATATCTTGTCCTTCTGGAAACTGTATAGAAAAAGGGCAAATCCTGTAACCATCTTCAAGTTCAAGCTCTGGAAGTTCAGCTTGAATTGGAGATCAGGCGCAGTTTTTAGTTTTTTATTCTGGGACTAGTTTTTATAAGATGAAACATTTTAATACTGTTGTTCTTGCAGCTGAACAAGTGACTAATTTTACAACTTTCCAGCAGCGAAATGTCCACCGGTGTCCAGAACCTGAATCACTTGGTATTGTGGTATGCTTGTTCATAGCACAATAGCTCACAGTGTATAGGAACAAGTGTGCAGTCGCAAACTCTGCCTGGCTGCATGTCCAGCAAGAACAAAGTCCTTTGTCTTTGCCTTTCCTCATCCCCATTCCAACTTCCCTCCCTCCTCTTCCCTCCCAGAGCAGAACCATCCCCTGCCGCACTGCCATGAAGTAGGAGCCATGAGAGCAGAAATGGGCCCACTTTCAGCAGGCTGCTGAAAGATGCTCTATTTTCTCTCTGTAACAGGTTCAATAAGGGATGATCAAAGCATATCACAGTTTGCCAAATTACATTAAATCCCTTAAATGGGATTTTTTTCTCTAATCGGAAACATCTCTCTTCTGTACGTTAGATTGTACTCATCTACCCTAAGCTATTTATGAAGTCCAGTAGGATTTTTTTTTTTTAATATTTCCTGGGAATTCCTACCACTCATGCAAATGATTTCATTATACATTTTATTTTATTTTTTCACTCAATGTCTGTGCAGTAAAAGCTCAGACACATAGACATATGCAGTTACCATAAAGCAACCACGAAGTTTTGGGAACCTCTTGGATACCCAAAATGCAATCTGTTGCTACTCATACTGAACTTTCTGACCTGCAGGAGGATGCTATGCAAAGTCCAAATGATGCTAACACAATCATACATTCTCCCTGAAAGTGAGAAATTTGCTTGCACACAGATATGCTTTTGCAGGAGAATGGTTCTCCATTTGGGTGGAAGAAATAATTCTGTATGAGACTGTCAATTCAATGTATTTTAATTTTCACTGTAAATGCAAATAGAATTTTAGGAATATACATTTTACATGATACTAAGTAGAAATACAAATTCATCATGGCTTGCTCAATATTTTGAACATGATCCACTGTCAAGAATCACAGAACCATGGAATGGTTGGGGTTAAAAGAAACCTTAAACATCACCTGGTTCCAACCCCCCTGTCATTGGCAGGGACACCTCCCACCAGAGCAGGTTGTCCAAAGCCCCATCCAGCCTGGCCTTGAACACCTCCAGGGATGGGGCATCCACAGCTTCTCTGGGCAACCTGTGCTAGGGCCTCACCACCGCCTGAGTAAAGAATTTCTTTTACACATCTAACCTAAATCTACCCTCTTTGAGTTTAAAGAATAACCTCTGTTGAGGCAGTACAGGGATGCAGAGAAGCTAGCCACTGAGGGCTACTACTGGAAAAGAGTGCTCCTCAATGTGTGCTCTGGGAAATAGGGGCTGCTGGAGCACCACCTGCTGCACTGCCATAAAATTGCTGCACTCTTTGCTGCTGGGGACTGGCATTTCAACTACAGAATGCATGTGCATTCGCATGATCAGGCAATGCCTTTCTGATGTTTTCTATTATTCTGACATTTACAGTATTTAGCCTGTGCTGCTTAGCTTTCATTTGCACCCACTTTTCAGAGAACCTTTGGCAAGCTGGTAAGGTAATAGTTGTTACAGAGAGGGTGATGGATGTTTTTGCACCAGTGGAAGCTCACACATGAACTTGTTCCAGCTATGAATTAATTTAGGATATTTTGCAACAAGAAGGGTTGCAAACACTGTGTAATTTTAGGAACATGGAACCCTCTTCAGTCAACAAAAAATAATAGGTACCTAAGAAATGAGATTTGGCTCTCAGTAGTTCCCCCAATTATTAGTTCTGTGTGAATAGCCTTCAAGACTCATAATACTGCTGACCTCTGTTTCTGCTGGATAATTGCTTTGATTATGCATTTCTTGTTTCTGTTGTTGTCTTACAGCACTGACAGTTGCAATTTTGTTGCTTACTGTATACATGCCTAATGGAATATGATTTCAGCTCTTGAGTCTCAATGAGGGTCTTAACTGCAAGACTATCATTTTTCCCTGTTATATTAAATGTTTGTCACTATAGCTAGGAAAAACTAGAAAGTGCAAAATATCTATCATATGTAGCATAAAATACAAGCATAACTAATCCTACCATAACGGATAAATATGCTATATCTGTAGCTGATAAATTAGGCCACATTACAGTGAAATGAAGTGTAGATAAGGTGAAAGAACTGCACATTGAAAGGGGGAGCTGAAGATATGTGGAAACTCTATGTTGGTATGACCAGTCAAGAAGAGAAATGGATGTCAGTGAGAAGACATCAATGTAATGTTTGCTTTATGCAACATATCAAAACAGACAGGATATTAAACTGTATTAAGACAGGTATCTATAGGTAGATTTACAGGTAGACAGCAGCATTTAAAAACAGTGGGTGACTATGAAAGGGAAAACAAATAATATGGAGAGACCCTCAACTGGAAAGAAAAAAAAAAGGATAAACACGAAACTAAGCTTACAAAGAATTATTAGGATAAATATATATATAAAAAATGAGTGAAAGATTAAAGGTCAACTGAATGTCCATGTTTCACCATTTTTTCTTAGTATGGGAAGAAAACCTAAAATAAGAGGTAAAAAAAACAAAAACACCAAATAGTGTAAAATACATAGAAGAAAGCATTGTTGACACAATGCATCATTAACTGAGTAACACAAATTCCCCAGAGTATGTATCTTCTATACTTTGCAAGATATGTTCTATCCTAATTCCAATTTAATACAGTTCTGAAGCCTCACTATTGATCTTTAAGGCATCATTGGATGAAGATCCAGCTAAATTGGGTAGCATCCTTTCACCCGTAACTTATGAAGACAAATGAGCTCTCCTAGTATAATGCAACAACAAACTGTGATGACATTCATTAGGACTAAGGCTAGTTTGTTTCAGGCAAAGTGGATTGATAATGCGATGAGTAACTGTAGAAGGTTATATTGAACCACAGCCTGATTGCTTTTAAAGTATACAGACATATCTGTCTGGTAATGGTTTCCAACTGTAAGTGAAGCCAAGGAAATAAAAGCATCAAGCAGCTCAGAAAGCTGAGTACCTAAAAAAAAGGAAAAGAGGGAGTGAACAACACCCCAGACAATCGCAGTGCAGATTTAATTTATCTTACCAAGCACTTGGATTCTAGGGACATAAGTTGGATAAATTGCATGTAAGATGTAAAAGATACATGTATAATAAAGATACCTGGAATTGTACGACAAAATGGTCAGGCATTAATTTTCAGCCTTCAGGCAAAAGAAAATAAATTCACTAAGATCTTGACATGCTCTTCAATAATTTTATCATTACTGCCAAAGAAAGAGATTCTCAAAAGTGTTGAAGTAACTAGAGAGCAGAAGACCTGCATAAAATCAATGTGATATACGGAATTCTATTTCAAACACCTATGTAAGGGTGGTGGTAGTAGTGGTGGTGATCATCCTTGGGAGGTGCTTATCTCTCTTCCCTAACCATTGCGAAAGCTTAGAATAGACATCAATTTTATGTCAGTGAAGCATGGCAATATGAATTTGATGATTAGTAAATTTGGGAAATTGTGTCTTAGTCATGTGGAAGTTTCGCATTGATTCATTGATGCCAGTAGCTGTTGACATCTTGATATCACCCTGAAAAGGCTTCATGTCTAGTTTGACATGGTAAATCTCATTTTTTTATAGGAGTTTTTTAAAGCCACAGACAGCTGCTAAGGAACCTCTGATTTATACAAGAGACTTTCAGAACTATCCCTTATCTTTATTGTCCTATTATCCAATGGTTTCCTCATAGCTATATTCTGTTTTGATTTGAGATGACCGGCCCAGCTCAGAAACATCTTTTTTGATCTTGCTGCTCAGTCTTGTCCAGTGATTTTAGTTTAGCAGTTTTTATATTTGCCTAACACTTGAAATCCGTGAATGGATATAGATGCTTTTAGAGTTACTAAATTTTTCATGAACAAGGATGTTTTCACACATTGTGACTAAAAGATAGCAAATGCAGAAAGCATTTCCATTGGATCAGAATGCAGGAAACGGAGGGCACATTTATGCTTTGTTATAGAGTAGAGTGATGAAATTTTTAAAAGAACTGCTGCCATATCATGAGATCAAAAAGTTGATCTCAGCACTGTACAGGTACTAGCCTTGATCCCCAAATCACTACTGTCATGTTACCGTAGTGCTATGACTTCTCTCTTAATGAAGCTATTTAACTGAATTGAAGGATTACACTGATACACTGTTTCTGCTCTACAGATACTTTTAATAGCTCATTGTGTGGCTCTCTGAGCCTTAAACCATATTGCCAAATCATGCAGACTATACGTATTTATGATACAGGCTTTTCATTTGTCAATTTCTACTAACTCTCTTATAAAAAAGACAGTGCAGACATTTATGATTGCCTTGTCTAACTGACAGTCCTTCTGTTGCTTCCTTTTTTCTATAATTTTGGTTGTTCCTTTTGATCCAATCTGAGAAGGACAGAGGTCTCAGAGATCGGCAATTCTTACATGTTTTGCAAAGACTGATGGTATCATTGAGCAGAAAAACCCAATAAAATTTTCATTAGTTCTGCTTCTCAAAGAATTTTCTGTTTAGTGAAGAGACCTTTAGAGAGAATTAGAGCCCAAATCTGTCATTTTGAACATTCTCATTTTCCATTAAGCACAGCAATTCGCAAGATTAAATGCAAAGGAATATATCTCATTATTCATCATTATTTGGACTTCATCTGTTTCTGACTCCTAAAAGCTGATATGAAAATGCACACACTTAATTTGTTTTACCAGTAAGTGGCTCTATTTTACTTCAGGATAACCCGAATATACTTATTCCTCCTGAAGTACAATAAATAGGTCAGCATTCACAGTTGAAATCGCAGTTCCTCTGGATTCAGATTCCAGCAATGAAGTATGAGTGTATGAGTGACAGTTTGTTCCAATTAGTTTAATTATCTCAGGTATCACTGTGACTTCTTGTTGCTCAATTACTGTCAAACAGACCACCCTTATAATCACGTTAACTGCCCCTTTTTCTAACCTCTACATTGAACACTTTCTGAAGGGATTTGTCTGTGTTTTTAGACATGCCTAGATGAGTGAGAGCTACTTCTGATCTAATAGATGATTTGGTTGGTGCACAAGTGCATCTCTGACCTGCTTTTAGAACATAGGCATATATGACCACAGTCTCAGTTCTAGCTATTTACTAATGTGTACAGAAGAGGAGAACAGACTCACAATGTTTTTCTGATTGTGCATCTGTTTTAACACTGGCCGTGGCCCTAGGACAGATCTGACCAAGCTGGGAGCGATTTCATTTCAAACAAATTAGCCTTGTCTATTAGCTGCAAAGAACTAATGATGTTCTGGTTTTCTACCTAGAACACGGGAGGAGAATCAGATCAGAAAACAGTCGAACAGGTTTCAGGTCTGGAAAGTCTGGCTTATAAAATTGGAAATGGCTCAGAAGTTCAGGTGTGGTGATTTATAAGATTATACTTTTTATTCTGAAAACTATGACTCAATTCAATAAGTTTGATGTGAAGCTTTAAAATTCATCATCTGATACTTCTAATGTGAATAAAATAGTAAAATAATGTAAATTTCTGCAGAAAGAGAATTACTCAGTGTTGCCATGTCTAGTGATATATGATCTAGTGATAAAGGAGAAAGAATATACATACCTTGCACTAGGTATAAAAGATTCTGTCATCAAAAAAAGTATGCCTATTCCTTTATATAAGTTTTCTCTTTGGTGCTATTTGGTGACTAATACAATTATATGAAGACAGTGTGAGGTGAGGAAGGGAAGGAACAGAGTCCATTATCTAATGTTGTTCCTGTTGTGGTTTAGCCCGGCTGGCAGTCAAACACCACACAGCCGTTCGCTCACCCTCCCCCCTCCCTCTCCGGGATGGGGGAGAGAAACGGGAAAGTGAAGCCTGTGAGTTGAGATAAAGACAGTTTATTAAGACAGGGAAAAGAATAACAACAATAATAATAATAATAATAGTATTAATAGTAATAATGTGTACGAAATAAGTGATGCACAATGCAATTGCTCACCACCCGTTGACCGATGCCCAGCCTATCCCCGAGCAGCCGGCCACACCTCCACCCCGGCTAGCCACCCCTATATATTGTTCAGCATGACATCAGATGGTATGGAATACCCCTTTGGCCAGTTTGGGTCAGCTGTCCTGGGTCTGTCCCCTCCCAGCTTCTGCTGCATCCCTAGCCTGCTCGCTAGCAGGACAGAGAGAGGCTGAAAAGTCCTTGGCTTGGTGTAAGCACTGCTCTACAACAATTAAAACATCAGCATGTTATCAGCGCTTTTCTCATCCTAATCCAAAACATAGCACCCTGCCAGCTACTAGGAGGAAAATTAACTCTGTCCTAACTGAAACCAGGACAGTTCCATAACTGGATATCATAATGATGGAATAGCAAGCATTTGAATATAATGGCTTGCAGCAGAGGAAGAGAGATTGCCAAACTATTTCTATGAGATCAGGACTCTTTTAATGCCAAACTTGGCCTCTATAAACAAGATAAATCACAATTAAAATCTGTTAAAAATCAATTAAATGGATTAAAAAAAAGTTTGTATGTACATATATACATCAAATCCAATGAAGTAATGGCAGTGTTCTTTGCTACAAATCCTTTTATTACAGGCATGGTTTTAAAGATTTCTGACTGCTGCTTGTTCCAGCCCCCACTCACTGTTAGCACCCTGTCAACAGCACTGTTTCAACTGTCTAAACTGAAGCTGTGAAGTTATCTTGCCTAAAGACAGCCCTCCTCCAGTGAAAATAAAACAACAAAAAAGGTTCATGTATAAGTGCTTTTACACTGGATTGTTTCACAGGTCAGGTTTAGTGTGTAGCGCCATGTGGAGATAAGTTAGCAGAATGAAGGCTAGCAACTTGTCCAGAGGGCAGATGGGCAAGTAGGTCCCAGTAAGGCCAGAAAGAGCAGAGAAGGCAAGAATCTTCCAAGGGTCCTCTTGTACTCCAGCAAGGAAGGGCTCAATTGATATGAAAAATCATAAAAAATTTATTTTTTCTAATATTTTTGCTATAAATACTAATTGTTGCTACCATTCTTAGTAGAATGGAAAAAAAAAAAGTTTGTGAATGACAACTTGTCTGTGAAGTACTGTATAACAAATGATATGTTTGCCAATTTCCCTGAATTAGCCAGTCTTTCCCTCATGAATTTAATTATTTTGAAGTATCAGGAAGTGTGATCAGAAAGATAGAACATTTCCATCTTACTTTAATGTAAAAATTGAGAAATAACCTGAAGTAAGATAAACAAATGAGCTTGTGACTTTTTAGTACCTTAATAATATCTGTATAAAATCTCAAAGGCTTCTCTTCCTTTAGATCAGATATTTCTTAGATATGACCCTGTGTCCCTTGACTTTGCCCCAGAATTGATTCAAGGATGAGATAAACTATGTAGGAGTGTTCTCAGTTCTCCAGTGAAAAGGCAGAGGGACTTTAACTCTTTGATAAGGTAATCTTCTCTTTTAATTATTTTTTTTTGTCAGTTAAATAGAATCATGTTACCCTAAAATAGACTCAGGCAGTGTGGTGGTTTTACTCAGGTGGGCAGCCGCGTTCCCCCTCAGCCACTCTCTCACTCCTCCTCCTCAAAGGGGAAGGGGGAGAAAATACGATGCAAAGGGCTCAAGGAATGAGATAAGGATGGGGAGATCTCTCAACAATTATTGTGATAGGCAAAACAGACTCAGACTAGGGAGACAGTAAGATTTATTGACTATTACTAACAAGCTAGAGAAGTGAAAAACAAAGGAAAAACAAACAAACAAACAAAAACAAACAAACAAAAAACCCGCCTTCCCCCCATCCACCCTTTTCAACCTCCTCCCCCCAGAGCAGAGCAGGGGAACAGGGAATGGGAGTCGAGGTCTGTCCCCAACACTTCGTCTCTGCCGCTCCCTCACGGTCCCTCTCTGCCCCTGCTCCACGCGGGGTCCCTCCCACGGGATGCCGTCCTTCCCGAACTGAGCCTGCGGGGGCTGCCCACAGGCAGCAGCTCTTCAAGCACTGCTCCCACACGGCTCCGTACCACGGGGTCCATCCCCCGGGAGCAAACTGCTCCAGCACGGGTCCCCCACGGGCGGGCGGCAGCTCCCCCCAGCCCCCCTGCTCCTGCGTGGGCTCCTCTCCACGGGCTGCAGCTCCGGCCCGGGGCCTGCTCCTGCGGGGGCTCTCCATGGGCCGCAGCCTCCTCCAGGCCACATCCACCTGCTCCACGTGGGCTCCTCCACGGGGGGGCTGCAGCGTGGAGATCTGCTCCGTGTGGGGCCCATGGGCTGCAGGGGGACAGCCTGCTCCACCAGGGGCCTCTCCCTGCACAGGCCGCAGGGGAACTGCTGCTGCCTGCCTGGAGCACCTCCTGCCCTCCTGCTGCACTCACCTTGGGGGCTGCAGGGCTGGGTCTCACTCCTCTCCCTCCCCCAGCTGCTGTTCCCCAGCAGTTTTTTCCCTTTCTTAAATCTGCTCTCATAGAGACGCAAACAATATCGCTCATTGTCCTGGCTCTGGCCAGTGGCAGGGCCCTTATCTGACATGGGGCACCTTCTGGATTCTTCTCGCAGAAGCCACCCCTATGTGTGACCTCACCCCCCACCCCCCCAAAACCTTGTCATGTAAACCCACTACAAGTAGCTGTCCCATAGAACTCCCTTCAGATTCCTTTATTTTACTTTAAGTCCTTGTAATGTCATACTGCCATTCTTCCTTCAGTAATCTACAGCTGGGTAGCTGTCACTTGAATTTTTAAGGATCTCACATTTATCATCTACCATATAAATAGCTCGAGTCCTCCTGCGCTTTCAGGGGTTGATGTAATCCGAGGCAAAGCCTTCGGGGTTAATCACGACTGAGGTTTGAGGTTTTGCGTGCGTGCTGCTCCCCCTCCTCTCCTCAGCCGCGTCGAAGCCAAGAGCAGCACGGGCCGCTGCCTGCCCAAGCGCTGGCTTCTTGCCAGCCTCACTGCGCGCACTGCACCGATCAGCGCTCCGCGTCCGCTGCTTAACGACCGTCTCCAGGCAGCGGCGGCGGCCGCCATGCCGGGCGGGCGGCGGGACGTGCTGGGGGTGCGCATCGCCCCGGCCCTGCTGCGCTTCGGGGCCGCGCTGCCGGGGCGCCGCTACCGCGCCGCGCTCAGCGTCCGCAACCTGCGCGCCGGGAGCTGCCGCCTCCGGCTGCTGCCGCCGCGCCGGCCCCAGGTGAGGGGCGGGAGGGGAGCGGAGCGGCGCGGCCGCGGGGGGCTGCCCGCCTCGCAGCCCCGGCCTGCCGCCGGTCAGCCGTCGGCGCGGTGCCTCTGCGGCTCCGCCAGCGCGGCTGGCTGAGGGGAGAGCCTCGGGGGGACCCGCCCGGGGCCCCTCGTGCTCCTCGGGTTCAACCCCCCCGTGAAAGCGTGTCACTGTATTTAAAGTAGTTGGGTAACTGGATAAACGGGAAGGAAGAGGAGACAGCTCCTGGAGCCCAAGTTGTCCGAGTTACGCCCTGTGACGGAGCCGGAGGAGGCAGCCGGTGTCCTGGTTCACCTGTTGCTCCTCGTGAGGAAGGCCGGGTGTCGTTCTGGTAACACTTGGAAAGTGTTCTCGTGCAGGGCTTCACGTGAGGCTGCTCAGCTGAAGCCTGAAAGTCAGCGTGAAACGGACTCGAGCCTCGCCAGTCCAGTGTTTGCCGGAGACCGTGAGCAATTTGAGGGCTAACTCGTTTGTTAAATCCGTCCCTTTAACAGAAGTAATTTAGCTTTCTCATGTGTCATAGTGTATCAAGCTCTGTATGGTAACAGCTCCCACTTAACTTTGCTGACTGGCTTTGCACTTTCCGGAGAGGTAACCCTGCAAGAAGCAGGTGTTTTCCTTGTAACTTTGAGGAGGGCGCTGTAGAAATGGGCCGTCTTGCTATGGTGTGAACACCAAACCTGTGAGATGTTCCAGATCAGCTGCAGGTCACAGCTTTTGCAGTTGTTTCTGCTGGGACTTCCATAGCACTGATGGTAGCTTGGCTATTTCTGTATTGTACTCTTCTAAGTTTTCTGAGAGCAGTCCATTCGCAGTGCTTGCTCGTGGAAGGCTTTCTCTGAAAAGGGATTTTTATTTTATTTTTTTCTCATGATGGCATGATTCTGTATTCGTCTGATTAGTTCTGGAAATTGCAATGCCAGCCTTTTTCAATCTTTCCACTTCTAACCAGGTTAGCTCTTGGGAGGCAACCTGTGTGGGCTCTGTAAAACCCAGCTGTGGTTAGTAGTTTTATATTGGTCCTTCATCCAACTACCCTTTCTATCTGCTAATTACCTCAGAATTAGGACCAAAGTGTTGGGCTGGCATTGGGGGTTGAACAGAAGCAGATGTTGCTTTGTGATCACAGCAACTAGGGCCATGAAGCAGCACTTTCCAAGTTAGTCATCAATGTAATTGTGAGACGATTCAGATACCTTGGATACTTTCACTCTCCCTATAATCAGCCTTTGTTTATAAGGGGAAGAGTTGTGAAGACGACATGCATTTTATCCCTCCCTAAATTTTGGAAAGTACGTGATGTTGACAGCCTAACTTTTATGACACTGTCAGTGAAGCATTTTGGGATGAGCTGGAAGCTGTTCAGAGTGCTTCATTTGGTAAGGCTGTGCTTATTCTCGGTTTTGTTAGTTTTCATCAGCCTTATCAATTTTTCACGTGCTTCAGAAGTGGAAAGGCGCAGTCAATTTTAGAAGGGAGAAAAGGTTACTCAATCATAATTTATGAGGATGGTGACTGTGAGCAAAAAAAAAAGTATCTCATGACTTAGTCTGAATATTTTCATGCCAGCGTGCATGAGATGCCCAATGTGAGAGCTAGAGGACAAGACTCCACTTTAGGTGTGTAGTTCCAGGAGGTTCTGTTGTGCTGCTCTTTCATTCCCAGACCTGGTGCTGCTGTCTGTGAGTACGTGGCTCTGAAATGGGTGACGCGGTGGTAAGTGTTCCGAAGCGTTACATTTGTGGAGTGTGAGACCTGAAAATTAACTGAGCTGCCACAGTGCACAGCTGAAAAATGCATTTCAAGGAATTCAGCTCACAGAGCAGTTTTCTGTAGGTTTCATTAAAAAATTGTTAGTCCAAAATATGAATTTTCCCTTATACAGAATGAATATGCGTGGCTGTTAATTCATTTTAGAGAAGTCTTTGCGCACTTCAAAATCAAAGCGCGATTACTGGCTGCTATTTCAAAATCAGCCCCATAATCTTGATGCATATTACATAACACATTTCCTTTAGCTGAGTATTTATACTGCTAGGGAAATTTTAAAGGAATCAACAAGTTGTAAATTGCCTTTACATATGCCAAGTAAAGATAGTACAGAAGACTTCAAGAATACTGGGATGACTCTGTTTCAGAAATAAACATTTATTAAACTGGACATACACAGCAGAAGCCTGTTATGCATAGAGTGATGCGAGTTGTAAGGATCCTGAGGCATTGGAGAATCTCTTGATCTTGCTATGAAGCTTTCTTAGGAACGTGGTAGCTGTGGGATTCTTTCTACATGCTCGTAGGTTGCTCACGTGTCCTCTGCTCAAGGAAAGACGTGGTGGCGTTGGATATTATCAGATGCATACAGACAGCAACAAATCCAGACTACTTTTTTATTTTATTTTTTTTTTTGAGGGAGGAGAAAAGTACTTTGTGTCAGCTGCTTCTGTTCTTTTCCTTTCATTCCACAGCCTCCCTCCACCTCCACCCAAAGAATTAGAGGTGCATGGGCCATGGGCCCTTCAGGAAGATTTTTCCAATGTATAGTGATACTTTCATTTGAATTCAGCTGAGTGTAGGTCAGGTGTACAGGCTATCCTTAGGCTGTTTTGGACTGAGATTTAATCCTTGTTGCTTTCTCAGATACTGAAAAGATTCTGTATTAAGTAGTATCTGACCTCATCTTACGGTGCTTCAGAGGGTTTATGGCAACAGCAGCAAAAGCTAGAGCTCTCTTGAAAGGACTACAAACAGTATTTTGTCAACTCATCAAATTACATTAAAGTGTTGATTTAGTATTCTTTCTGCCTTTCTGTTTTACTGTAAAAAGGAAAAAGGAAAAACAACATCAATATAAATAAGTAGGAAGAAGAATTTCTTCATTCTTTAAATCAATCTGTGCTACTCTGAAAAATGAACCACATATATATATGTTTTTCAATCTTAAAAATGAAAAATTGATTAAATATTTGGTTTTTTTGCACTGCAGTTTAAACTGATTGTGGAAAATCCAGAGAAACCTGTTGCACCTGGGCTTCAAGTCAAAGCTGTTGTAGAATATTATCCTGAGAGTGAGGAAGACCTCGAAGACAGACTACTACTTTTAATAGAAGAAGATGTAGTTGATATCCCCCTGCTTGGGTATGGAGGTCAAAAGTTCATATTTTGCCGTTACTGCTTTCAGTTTAATCTTGTGGAAAATTTGCTAACACCTGTCACATATGGCTACATAACTAAGCTATCAACTGTAATGAAAATGAATAGCAAGTTTCTTTACAATTTTTTTTTTCCCATAGCAGTGCACAGGTAAGAAGACAATTGGGATAGTGGTGTTCTAAGATCCTAGAGAGGCTTTGAGTTCTTGTTTTTGCTTTGCTCTATATTGGTTGTGATAATGCTGATGACTTCTAATTCTACGCCAGCATCAGACAAGTTGACATTTACTTTTAATCTTTTTTTGGTCCTTACTGCACCCCTTATAGATTAAATAAGTAAATAAATAAATAAAAAAGTATTGTTCGTATTCAATTGGGATTATAGTGAAGAACAGTTTGTTTAATTCTAAAGATATGGTTTCACTGTGGACAATAAAGCTACTGGCAATTCCTTTCTGGAAAGGACTTTCAGTAGAGAGCTAAGTATTTAAAATCCTTGTGTTTAATTATCTTTTGCAGGGGAAAAAAATAACAGGGTATAACTGATTATTAGCCTTCTGTGTAAAAAACAAAACTAAATATACTTAATACTTTTAAATCAGTCTTCTCCCAAATCAGTTTTGTCCTGCATGTCTGTTGTTTACAGATAGATGATAGTCATTGCACTGAAGGATCACTAAATACCAAACATATTTTTCTGTACAAACAGAGTTTTGAATATGCCATTTATCATTTAGAGAAAATAATATAGGTAGTATAAGAACTCGTTGGTTGACAAGTATTAGTCAAAAGCTTTTTTTTTTTCTATCAAAATAAAGATATCACTATGAAATGTACACATAAGTTGTTAAATTGATGGATGACACTAAAAATAAGGAAATAAATATTTGCATGTTCTGTTTTGGAGGGTCTCAGTGTTGTGTCCTGTCCTCTTTTTCCCTCCAACTGGAATTAGTATAATTTATTAGTATATTATTTTTATTAGTAGTATAATTCCAGTATGTTTGTTCTTCCTAATTAAAGGTTTTTACCTTTTTTTACATTTTAAATAACATTTTACTGTTTCTGCTGATGCACCATCAAAAATTTAATATGCATTCGTCCTATTTTTCCTGAATTGTCAAGCTGACATACATAATTTGATTTTTTTTTAAAGATATACTTAGATTTATATCTGTGTTGTATGCATTTTTTTGACACGTGCAGAATTATCAGCCACAGACTTTGGCCGGTTCAAATATAGTGTTTATTTTCTAGAGTGAATGACTCTAAGAGTGTGTACTGGAAGTACTTGCACAAAAAGTACTTGCGCATCTAACAAACAGAATTACATTTTAAAGTATGTGAAAGCTAGTTCTGAAATTTCATAAACCCAAGATATGTTATTGTATACACAATATTTGGAAGTTGTTGATATTATTTAGACCGGCCTCTTTAAATGTCTGCTACCTCTCTTACCTGGTCACTTCTTTTCAGTTTTCCATCTTTGGAATTGTTCTTTTTCACCTTTTATTTCAGTATGGATTACTGCATGTGTACAAATGTGTAATTCTCTATGAGCTTGTAGAAAACCTGGGTCTGCATGTTTTGCCCGTGGAATCTTATTGAAAGAAAAGTTCACGGCCAGTTTAGGAGAAAAGCATGAAGAGATTTATCCTTTTTGCCAACAATCTGTGCAATTCCTTCGATCACATCTGCTGTTCATTTTAAGATAATCATTAGTCTGGGAAGCGATTCACTGAGAATGTAGGAAAAGCTTGTTTCCCATACAACATCAGACTGCAGTAACTTTTAACTTATTTTTGTAACCACTTATTTGGTTAAAAATATCACCAAAAGAATTTTATTTCCATTGTGCTTTAGTGAAATTAATATCATAGTCGTTTGATTTGCAAATGAAATACCTTTTACGTATTTGCCTGGCACACGTGACTAGCTCCAGTGGTTAACCGTATTGATTTGTCACTCATGTATTTCCTATCAGTTTTGGAGACCACACAATGCACTTAGTGTATCTTGATAGTGCCATGGACTCTTGATGTGCTCAGTAGTACAGATGTAATGAATTAATTTAGTAAATAGTTGATAGCAACAGAAAATATTTATACTCAAGATTTGGGATTGTTTCAATCAAACCAGAGAGTTATGGGTTGATTTTTAGTGTGTGTCTGTGTGTGTAAATGATTCGCTGAAACTCCACATCCTTGCTTTTTCTTTGAAATATAGTAATTAGGATTTCTTTGTTTGTTTTAACAAAATGTTTAGAAAATGCTTGAAATTAGACATTTCCAGGGTAACTTCTCATCTTGAAGAGGGAGGGGGAGAGGGAGAAACCACAAAATAACCCTCCCCTGTGCTTAAAAAAATACTAGTGGAAAAACAAACAAACAAAAAAAAAACCCTCTAATTCCTCTCTCTCTTTTGTGCAAGGATCACTATCTATTAGGAATTGATGTTAGTTACAATTCTTATTCCTGTCTACTTGGTAAGTTATATATTTGGGACTTGAGTGGAAAGATACTTAGTTTCATATATCTCATGAAACTTCTTGGAAGAATGTCTAAATAATTGGTAGTTTTAATTGTGCTCTGATCTTGACAGCAGTTTCCTGGTGCCTTTTTTTTCCTGGTGCCCCCCCAGTTTAAACCATGCCTTTGAAGAATTCAATATTTTGTTTTGCATTACAATAAATTATTAAATAGCATTAAAACCAAGTTATTGCCCAAGAGGAAGTTCATTTGTTCCATTCTGATTCCCTTCCCCCACTCCCCCCCCATCTCCTTTCCTTCCCACCACCTCCCACTTGCTTGCTCCTGTACTTTGTGAAAGAGCTTTTATGGGTAGGGTCCACCTAGCTTGGCCAAGGAGGCTGTCTTCCTTCTGTTCATCTTCGGTACAGCACTTAGTACGGACCACGCGATGCGATTGCTCCTGCATGTTCCTATTTGTGGTTAAGAGGAGGTGGACGTCTGTGCCCATGTAAAATCCTAATTCATTTTGAACACAATTTTTACATGTTGTCAAACGTGGGCTTGTCTTAGAAATAGGGGGCTTCACGAGTTTGCTGAAGCAAGTAGTAGCTTTTCATTGAGTCTAAGCAGTACCCAATCCAGTGAAGTAGTCATGCTTGCTGAGTCTCTTAAATAAGTAACAGAAAGAACTTGTGTCATTATACGCTTCCTATGTTTTAACGAGTTCTGCTGAAGCCATGTGAAGTATCATGTTCCTAATTTGTTTGATGAACAACCACTCAACAGTAGATTTGACTAAGCCTGTCGCTGGATTTTAAAACCAGTCACGGAAAACTTATCTTTTTGTGGCATCAAATGTGCCGTAGCATCTGCAGGTAGTGCTAGTGCAACACCGCTGTACTGTATAGTGGTGCATCTGGTTTCTGTGTGTAGATAAATTAGAGGAGGGTAGCTGAATACTCCTTAACATACTGCTGCCCACTTGAAGATGTGTTGATTAATGGAAAAACAGAAAGACAATATCCATTTTATTCAATGAACGTATTGAGGGGAAGTAAAAACAGGCAGTCATTGGATGAAACGTGGAGTCGCCTACAACACTGTTGTTCTTTCTACAAGTATCAGAGTGGTTGATAAACTACTGGACATTTTTGGTACTTTCAGGTAGGTATTTCATATCCAGGGCAATCAAGAATTGATGAGAAACTACAGTTTTAATAAATCCCAGAACTTCTGATGATTATTTGTATGAAATCCAGAATCTGTGTTTTTCCTGTTTCAAAAGTACTATTAAAATACATTTCTGTAGATCAACGTCTTAATGTTTTGGTTCATATTTTGAGTCCATATGAAATATGTGCTTATAATACATTTCCAAAGAGCTCTTGATTTTATATGTGTATATAGAGTCATAGAGTGGCTTGGGCTGGAAGGGACCTTACAGGTCATCTAATTTCAGCCAACTGATTTCAGAACTGCTGCTCCGTGCCTGGAGCACCTCCTGCCCTCCTGCTGCACTCACCTTGGGGGCTACAGGGCTGGGTCTCACTCCTCACTCTCCCAGTCACTGTTGCACAGCACTTTTTTTTCCCCTTTCTTAAATCTGTTCTTACAGAGGCACAGGCAACTTCGCTTATTGGCTTGGCTCTGGCCAGCAGCAGGTCCCTTGGGAGCCAACTGAAACTGGCCCTTATCTAACATGGAGCAGCTGCTGGGCTCTGCTCACAGAGGCCACCCCAGCAGCTCTGTGCTACCACAACCTTGCCATGTAAACCCAATACACAAAGATGTCTGTTGCAGTAAAATATTTTCTTCAACCTTTGAGTCATTTCTGTTTTTTTTTTTCTCTTCCCCCTTCTGTTCTTTCAACTGTCTTATAAAGTATTAACATCACAACTGCATACACTGAGTTTTATGTAGAGAGGTAAAATTACCTCCCTATTCCTCACTTACATTTCTGGAATTTAAACACCCTAAAACCTTTGCTATAGCAAAACCCATAGTGAGACACTGCTGACTCTCTGCTAAAATGTCTCATTGTTTTCCAGGACCCGTTCTCTGTCCTGTTAAGTATAGCCTACAGTCATTTCTCGTCATTTGCTTTGTATCATTCTGTTTTTCAATGAGCTCAATGTTCTCCCTTGCAATCCAGAATACTCTGTTTGGTTGATCTGGTTTTTGTGTTCTTTACCACTTCGAACCATTCACAAATGTTAACAGCACCAATTTCATTTTTACTTATTCCTGCTAATAGACTTAAAATGATGAAGAACAGAGACAATGAAAATAAAACTAATTAAGAACTAGGACTGCTCTCTAGAGACCTTTCCTAAAAATGTCATCATCAGTAATAACTCTCTGCTGATAAGTACTTTTTGAGACCTGTGAGACAGTTCTTAATCCATTTTAAATGTACGTTATTGATACTGCATAGTCCTAACGCTTTTATCAGCATGTTATTTATGGTAAATCAAATGATTTACAAAAATCCATGACGTACCTTTATCAATTATAATTGTAAGAAATAAATCGAAGCCTATTTTTCATAAAATGTTTACCAAGATTAATTATAAATTATAGCAATATTAAATAATATTAATTATAAATCTTCCACTTTAATTTTTTCAACTGAATCTTTTTCATATTTCCACTATTTTACCAAGAACTGATGTTACCTATCACGTCTCCTGTTACCTCCTCTTCCCTCTTGACTTCTTGACCATTTATAAAATACTAATATGTTTTAAATCTTCAGAATTATCCAGAACCAGAGTTATTTGTACCTGACATTTGCAGGAGACCATCCTAAAAGTCACTGCTTTTAGGACTCCTGGGTGTGAGCTATCTAGGCTTGCTAGTGGAAAATTTTCTTCTGCTAATATATGCCATTTAACATCCTTGTTGACCACTAATGGCATGATTCATCTCACCTAAATTCATCTAAAATTAGTTGTCTAAGTTACCTACAATTCCCACAATAGAGAAAGAAAAGTAAGAACTTCCAGAGAGTCAATTGATTCCATCTATCCTGATGTAACCTGGAGAGAATCAAATATATTTAAATATGTACCAGTAACATTGCTGTAAATGCATAGGTTTTAATAACACCAGGTGAACGCACATAAAATAAACATATAGCTATATTCCTGTACAATTCTGTGTAAAGGGAATTTTCAGGAACCCTGAAACAAGTATGCAGATGAGACCAAGTAAACACCAATTATGCTTTTAAGAACTAGAGTCTTGATTTCTGCTAAAGAAAAACAGATATGTATGGTGGGAGCTGGACAAGGGGTCACATAATCTACAACATGTACAGAATCTATTGAAGCTGTCCCTAACTAACTGCACAGATGAAGCCCTCTTCAGACCCTACCATGTGCAACTGTAGCAAACACCACCAGCTGTGCACACTCCTTTTCTTCAAAACTGGGTGTGCAGAACTGAGCACAGTGGTGGCCTGCACTGCTACAAATGCAGATACCGTTTATTACCATTAAAGGAAAACATAATAGGCACATCTGGCCTGGTTCCCTGCCTGAGGCCACGTTGTAATTTGGATACTACACATGGTGAAAAATATGGGCAGTATATCCAATTAAGTTTTTCCTGAAAACCTGAGGGAACAGAAAAAGTTGTTCTTTGTCTCATACTGACTGCAACCCAGGTTCATACACCCAAACAAGCTATGCAGTGGGAGATTACTAAAAATGTAACAGGACAGTAGCCATTAAGTAACTAGTAATGGAAAGAGAGGAATAGAAGCAATGAATTGGAAGGTACACAGCCTTTGTTTTGCCATCTTTAAGCAAGGAATAATCATGGTTCAGTGGGGTACTAATCTACAGACAGAGGATGCTTTCCATGGGCAGTTAGGAAATACAAAGCAGGTTTTTGAATGTGTGGATATTAACATGAAGTAGAGAATGTAGTTAAGGGTACCAAAAAAGCATGAGCATTTTGGGCATTGGAGTGTTTGGGAAGCAAGCTGAAAACAGTATCGAAGCCCAGGAGTAACTGGAAAATTTATAACAAGAAGCAGAAGGATACAAATTGTGGGAATATGATGCAGTCACAGAAGGATTAAGGATGGCAGCTATGTTATGAGATTTCCAGGAAAAGGACAATTGGTATGGAAAAGAGTGGACAATTCCCAGAAGAGGGAGTGATCTAAATCAAAAACTAAGTGACGCACAGGCTGTTGTTTGGATTATACTACAAAGTAAAAGGAGACATCAAAAAGATTTCAACCAAAAATCAACTCAAAAATAAGTTAGCCGTAAAAGCAGACATGGCACAAATCATGGTTAAAGTGGAATTAGATGCCACTCATCAGAGCAATAACAAAGGAATTAGAGACCTCAGTAGGAAAATTAGTGGGGAGTAGGGATTACTGACCATATGTCTTGCTTTTTACGTTTGAGTTGAATTAAACCTTTGTTAATTTCAGTAGTCCAGTCAACCCACTGATTTTAACCTTTAAATGCTTCAGGGTGTTTCCACAGGTGTCTTGGTTGGAAATCACCTAAAAAAAGAAGAGATCATTGTGATATAATTCCAATGTTGTTGATGTGAATCTTCATTCCTCAAATTCTAAACCAACCACCATAAAGTTTGTTAGTCAGGTTGAAATATTTGAAAATTTTCAGCAAAGATAAGCAAACATTTACTTTCATTTTGGGTTGATCTGAACTAAATATAGTGATGGATTGGCTCTACTGACAACGGTGCTAGATCCATCCCATTTATACAAAGAAATGTGTTTCTTGTGTAAATTTCTGAAAAAAAAATATCTCCTGTTCGCCACTGGTGTTCCTGTTTGTGACTATTCTCTGCTTATTTATCCATTCACAATCATTCTCTAGGTGTTCACCTATACCTTGGCTACTCTGCTTATAGCTAGCATTGTTGTGTGTTTTTTTTTTGTTTGTTTGTTTGTTTTCAGTTCTCTTCAGGTCACAGTCTCAAAGAACATATACCAATGAGTATGCTAGAAAGCTCCTCATCCCAGTTTTTATTGCCAGCTTTTACTAATTTTCGAAAAGCTCCCTTGGTCGTTCTGCCAGTGCACTCTGCCTGTCCAGAACTTTTGAGATGTCCTGCTATTTGGGATTTCTGCTTGATTCATTAGATTGTGCAAAACTCTTGCATGACTTGCTCTCAGCACAGCTTCATTTGGAGTTTTCCATTGATAAAATGTCACATTATATAATTGCATTATAGTTAACTGTGTGGTGGCTCTTTTTATGGGAAAAGTTTCCATCCACTTTGTAAATCGGTCATAATAACAGTGCTGGTTTCCCCAAGTGGTCATCCAAAGGGGTGCTGTGTAATCAGCCAGTAGCCTGGCCCAAAAAAACTCCTGCACTGCAGCTGGGTTTGTCTTGGATGTATTAGAGCATTTACAATTTCTCACTCTAGCCAGCAGTGCACCTGCTACTCTGTCTCAGCAACCATCACACAGTAGTGACTCATAGAATCACAGAATCACAGAATGTCTCAGGTTGGAAGGGACCTTAAACATCATCTAGTTCCAGCCCCTGCCATGGGCAGGGATGCCACCCACTAGATCAGGTTGCCCATGGCCTCATCCAACCTGGCCTTGGACACCTCCAGGGATGGGGCATCCACAGCTTCTCTGGGCAACCTGTTCCAGTGCCTCACCACCCTCTCAGTAAAAAATTTCCTCCTAACCTCTAATGTAAATCTCCCCCCTTTTAGTTTAAAACCATTCCTCCTTGTCCAGTCATTATCTGATTGAGAAAAGAGTCGCTCTCCATCTTTTTTATAAGCCCCCTTTAAGTACTGAAAAACCTCAATGAGGTCACCCCAGAGCCTTCTCTTCTCCAGGCTGAACAGCCCCAGCTCTCTCAGCCTTTCTTTGCAGGAGAGGTGCTCCAGCCCTCTCTCTGATCATCTTTGTGACCCTCCTCTGGACCCACTCTAACAGCCCCACGTCCTTCTTGCACTGGGAGCCCCAGACCTGGATGCAGCACTCCAAGTGGGCCCTCACAAGGGCAGAGCAGATTGGAGCAATCACTTCCCTCCACCTGCTGACCACTCTTCTGTTGATACAGCCCAGGACACAGTTGGCCTTCTGGGCTGCAAGCACACACTGCTGGCTCATGTTGAGCTTTTCATCCACCAGAACCCCCAAGTCCTTCTCTGCAAGTCTGCTTTCAGTGAGTTCTTCTCCCAGTCTGTACTTGTGTCTGGGATTGCCCTGACCCTGACCCACCTTGCACTTGGAATTGTTGAACCTCATTAGGTTCATGTGGGCCCAATTCTCAAGCTTGTCCAGGTCCCTTTAGATGGCATCCCTTCCTTCTGTTGTATCAACTGCACCACTCAGCTTGGTGCCATCTGCAATCTAATGTTTTGCTTTGCCAGGATAGGCTTATTCATGAACAGATCAAATCAAATTGTACCAGTGCTGGACTTACGCATGCTCACAGACCATCTTCATCTGCTCATATTATTTCCTTCTATTGTGCAAATACCAACTATTTTTTTAAAAGGGAACCTAAGTCCCTAAAAGCCTAACTTTCCAAAAGTTGGAAAACTGTGGAAAGTCAGACAGTCTTTCAAATTTGGAGTAGGGAGTTACATATGGTTCACATTAACTCAAGTAATGTTTCCATTAAATTTCCTAATTATTCAACTGGAATATATGCTGAGCAAAGCCTGTTTAAGCAATGGACTGAAAAATAATGGAAAGTGAAAGGGAGAGGTAGCATTTTAAGTACTATATTAGGAAATTTAGGTGTAGTGAATGGAACACTGAATAATATAGACCTTGAATTCTTTTGGGATAAATTATCACTGATGGGCAATGAGGAGATTAAAACCTTCCTACAGAGAAATGAAAGACTAAAGATTTCAGGACATAGCCAAGGAGAATTATCACTCCACGAAGAAGCTGTGTTCTCATTAGTTTCAAATGCTATACAAATAGCAGACATATCTGATTGCAATATTATGAGGTCCATGTGGCTTGCTGATATTAAAATACATTACTGCAAGGATTAATAAAAGCAAAGATGAAATAATTAAGTATGGAAAGATCCACCACCCTAAACTGTATATTAGAAGATAGTAAACAATTAAGTGTAGCTTTATGACATTGTCATCTGTGTGGAGCTGTGTCACAGATGCATGAGGACCACACTTAAAATGATGACCCTTGGACTGGCAAAATCCATACTTGGTGGAAACCTGGAAACCAAGTGTTCCTCAAGAAGGAGCTGAATGGGTAATTTCAGAAAGGTACTACAGTGGCATTCTTGCTGTAGAGAAATGGAAGCAAACACTCACCACAACAAATTACTGAGATCCAGAAGTCAGCTGGTATGGCCTGAGAAAAAGCATGTATTGTTGTATCTTCAGAGTAAGACCACATTTTAAAGTCGAAACCCACAATTTACAAGGAGTTTTATGTTTTGTACTTACCAAATTTCAGGTGTGCAACCAAACACCATTCTCCAATCACAATGACTGAAAATAACATGTAAACCTTCCCAGTGGATGACAACTACTACTGTAATAGGAACAGTGGGAGCTGAATAGCAGAAATCATGGAAGAAAGCTTTTTTTTATGAATCTGTAGTAAACCAATGTGATGGTTTCAGCAAAACAAGATGAAATTTGAATATAATCAGCAAGAGATTACAATATAAGCATTAGAAGTTAAAATCACAGTTCGTAATTCTTGGTGGGACAGGGTATTCTGCAGCCCTACAGCATCTAATCTGTTATGTGTACTGTTTCATCCATTACTGAGTTAGCAGCAATGCAGGTTATGATTTTGTATATTATATATAATTTGTTACATTTGTTATCTCAAGGTTATTTTCAACAAGGCACTGAAAAATCAATACTTCATGAGGCAAATCCAGAATGTTTCCTCAAGAGGACAGTGATTATAGGCAGGCTGAGGAGTGAACAGTTTGATCAACGGCACTCTTAAGGTGATTGTGATTTGAATAGGTCACCATCAAGGAGAGAATTATTGTAGCCTGAAGAAAAGCAAATAAATCTGAGCACATACCGCTAACATTGCTATAAGTCCACAGATATTAATAATACATGGATGATGAAGTATTACGTACATCTAAGCCTATATTCTTGAAAACAGAGCTGTGCAAAGGGAATTTTCAGGAATCCTAAAACAAGAATGCATACATGACTGAGTCACTGCCCCTAGAATAAGAAGGTGACTGCAAAGTGCTGAGGTTGTCAGGAACTCACATCTGGAAGACAGTCAGAATATGTCATCCTGAAGAATGATAGGTTCTGCCTGGATAAACAGTGGTTATACTGTCAGAGACCATTATCTTGATGGCTGCTAAAAGAATCCAACAGGCACCTTATGTGCAAGACCCGATCAGTCATTGTATGGGGTAGGAGGAGACGGGAGAGGATTGTCACAAAATTTCGGCACAGACAGAACCTATTGAAGCTGCCCCTAACTGCCACAAGTGTAGGTATTGTTTTACTGCCATCAAAGAGCAACACAATGTGCACAACTGGCCTGGTTCCTCACCCTCGATGCCCAGGGGGAATTTGTATGCGACGGTCCTAGGTGCAGGTTGTGGATTAATCTCCCCTCTGGAAGTACGTGCTATTGACTGGTGAGAAGGCACAGCTGGCTAGCATGACAGGTTGGACACCTGTCTTTCAGGGAGCTACAGTTCGTGGGATTCCCTTCATTCTAACTGACTGGAAAGTACTTTTTCAATCTTCATGTGTTATGACTAGATTCCTCAGATTCTTTCCAAATGGAAGAAAAAAAGAAGAAAAAAAAGGAAAAAAAAAAAACACATTTATTGAATAAACAGTATTTCTTTTGCTCTTCAACAATGTCCACCTCCCTGTGGTAACAGATGTCAATTACATTTTATATTCTCAATACCTTTTTGTCTTCAGGCCTGCCAACCACATTTGTTCTGATGTGTTTCTCTCTCCTTATTTTTCCTTATTTGTAATTCCTTTTTTCTTAATTTGTAGTTCATACTTAGCAATATTAGCTTTTAAGCATTTTCTTCCTTTAATTTCTTTCTCATTTTTTTTCCTGCAATTTCTTTCTTCACTTACCACTGAACAAAAATTAAAGTGTCAAACAACACTTACTCATGTTTTGACTGTGGAATCAATCTGTTAATGGGTTTATTTCACAAATGTATGGTTTTGTGTTTTTTTGTTTGTTTGTGTTTTGTGTTTTTTTTTCTTAACACAGCATATCGCATACACTTTCTCAACTTTGGAAATAAATTTGCTATTTGAAGAATATATTTTTTAAAATGAATATATAATGCTGAATGTATCTGTCCAAAGTTTGCTCATGATAGATCTTGTGACAGCACTGGTCCCATCGACTCCAGTTCCAGAGATAATTCACTCACTTTTAACTGCCCCATTGCAGTTCAAAATAGACCTGTGATTAAGGAATTAAGCAGCTCATCCAGACTTTATTGGATCAGACACTGGATTTGACTTACATCACAGTTCAAACAACAGGTCAGGGACCAGCTTGCTCTCTCATCTCGGTCAAGTGAAGCTTTCTCAGGGAAGTTGTCTGAAACGTATCGTGATGTATCTATGATTCTATGATCACTGTGAGAGATTGCTGAACTGCTGCAAATCCCACTCAGAGAAACGATGGCCTTTCCTGGAGCAGAAAGAGCTGCCCTGAATAATATTGGGGTAAGTGAAACAATGCTTCACAGTTCTGAGTGGCCTTGCACCTTTGGGTCTGAAGTTAATAGGAAAAAGAAAGAAAAGCTTTTTGAGGCATATCATTCAGTTTGAAGTTGTTCCTTTGAGTAAGTAGCTCAAAGAGCTCAAAGGCCTACTAATATAAATCCTAAAAGGCAGGACAGAAGTGCAGCAAGTCAGATATACTCAAATGAGACAGAAATGACTAGCTAAATTATTTAACAGTATGAGTAATGTTTTGTCTTTGTGCTGCCACTTTTTATGGCATCTAAATCAATTTATTTCCCTAAATAGATCCTGGTGCTTTGCTGCAGTAACTGGAAATCACTTTCAACTCTTCAAATCCATCACTAAAAAATGAAATTAGATTTATCACTTCATTGTAAGTTTTTCCAAATTATGTAATTAAGGAAGAATAATTCATTTGAAACTATGAAAGGGCCAAAGCTATTTTCTTGTCTCAGAGGCATTACAGAATTACCTAGGACTCTGTAACTTTAAAATGGCTGAGGTTATTCCTTTTTTCCTATAGTCTTAAATATGGCTTTCATTATTCACAGAATAATGACATAATGAGCCAGATGTAACTTTCCTTACTGAGATTCAGTGTCCATATTGACTATGCTTTCCCAGTACACCTGGGAACGTGGTTGTTTGCTTCACAAAGATGTAAAACCCCTTGTTGATGTCCATAGGATGAGACTTTATTCCTCTTCCTGCAGAGGTCTCTGGGACTTATCCACATCAGTACCACTGAGGGGGTTGGCAGAAGTGCTGTAGTGAAACCTGTCAAAGAAGTTTACTATAATCTCTGTCTCAGAACCATCTCTTCTCTTCTGCCAGAGGCTGTTTTCCTCAGAGAAGAGCTGGCAGGGTGAGAATGTGCACATACTTCAACTCCTCCAGAGCAAATGCTTAAACTGTCAAGATGGGCTTGAGCTATAACACCAAACTGCAAGGCGGAGGAACTAAAGAGCACTTATTTCTGCCAGATTTGCAGCAGGGTGGCAAACCTGGCTGAGCAAGCCAGGCAATATATACTATCATCAATACCTCCCTCAGCCAGATGCTGCCCACATTTCTCTCAAGGCTGTACATCATAGCACTGCAGTTAAAGAAGACCTACTTGTGTGAGTACACAAGTCCCTTAAGTGCGTGGAAAAGCATGCTGAACTACTGGGTCCAGAGGCAATTTGCCTTTGGTCAGAAAAGGCATAGCTAAGAGATCCTGCTGGAGGCTTTCAGAGGGCATGGGAAGGCCCTGAGCAGTGCTGACTCAGGGCCACTCTGGTTCTAGCACAAGGCTCCCTGTGCCTGTGCACACAACTTTGCAGAGCAGCTGTGCAGCACGTTTGCAGCACCCAATAGCCATGTATCAATTGTCAAGGCTGCCAGACATCTGGAAGAGCAGCTGACATGAAAATAAGGGAAAAGCCATTTTCTAGCTCTTTTTAGGGAGCATAGTCCAGTCACTGAGAGGATTCTCAAGCCCCTTTAGGTGCTTGGGCCCAAGGACTCACCAAGGAAGCAATGAAAATCATCCTCCTAGTATCTCAAGAGTGAATAGACAAATAATCTGATCCACAGGCACAGATTCATATGTAGCTAGGACAGAAAAGATAGAGAAACCTCTTTTTATGACAGCCCTCCTGTTACTGGTATCTTAGTACAACTGATGAAGCACCATATCTAGAAGTGTGATGGCAATTGATCAAGTGTTGAAAACTCCAGAATTACTTGTATGTGAAAGAGAAACACCAGGGCTGCCTTATGGTAAATGCTGGGGTGATATGAAAAATACAGCTTTGTCATGAACAGTACATTTGGCATGTATTGCAGGTGTCCACAAATATGAGATGACATTTACTCCACAATCATACCTGAAATACGCATCCCTCACATCATCCGAAAAGTAAAACAGGGTTAGAGTGGTCATATTATTGCACATGTAGATTCACTTGCTTTAATCAGTATGTGTCCTCATCAACAGAGAGAAACCAACATGACACCAGCATCACGACTGTTTTTTTCTTAGATCAACTAATACTCTTTTACTTTATGTTTATTTAAGTAACTTAATATTTTTGCATATACAGAGTATTTTCCAACAGGCAAGAACATTTAAACACACTACATGTAAATACACATTTTCATTTGAAGAATAAGGAAACACTGTAAAACAGGGTATAAAATACCGTAAGTTCTAAAAGAATGTACATGTCAGCAGTGTAATTCAAAAAAATGTGACTCGTCAGGTTTTAACATAGTTTCCCAGAACCGGAAAAAAAAAAAGAAAAAAAAAAAAAAAGGAAAAAAAAAAGGAAGCAGGGAACAGCTTGAAACACAGCTGAATTCATTTTAGAATAGGACCCTCATGCAAGACTGCACTCAGATTGTATTAATGCTACTGGCATTTGACAGAAGATTACAGCAATGGCTTGTTCACATGGAAAATTATGGCAATAAAAGGTAAGCTGTGATTCTGAAGTGCTACAATGGTGTTCATTCAAATTCATATGTGGACACTTTTATCTCATTATAAGAGGGCTTTTTTCCAGTTTTGGCATTAATTCCTTCAGAACTAATTTCAACTAGACCAGAAAAAGCCTTTCTCATACTGGAATATGCATCTCTGTAGACAGCTATATTAGTACAGCCATATTAGCTTCATTATGCCTCCACAAATACCTGAGAAAACTTTTAGAGTGGAAAGCAGTTGTGGTTTTTGTTATTAACTTTAATTTTTGTGGTTTAATTGTGACTTCAGAATGAGCACATTAGGTGACATCCATCTACCTTTGCAACCAACTGATCTGTGAGTTTATATACATTGCATTTTCTTGTTTTTATTAGTTCTCTCAGCTGAAATCCAAATAACAGTTTTTCCTTTTCAGAAGACACAGCTTTTAACATCTCTAAGAAGAGATTAATATGATGCATAAGTTTTTGAATAATTCTGTCTCAAATGAACCATTGTACAGATATGAAATTTATTCTTTTTCTTAGTGATCCTTGGCAATAGGTATGTACAAATTTCAAGGTTATTATTCAAATGACAGACAGAGAGGCAGATAAATGACCTTTGATGGTCTGTGATGAAAGAACAGTGTTCAAAACCAGGACTTCTTCCGTATTCAGTCTTACTCATCCTTCACAACACAGAGATGCAAAATATGTTACTCATCTGGTTATCTGAGTGCGATTTTCTGTATGGTACTGTTATAAATCTAACAGAACTGTAAGAAAAAATAGCACTGTTCCATTCCAATTTCATATAAACACATCCCAAGTCACAAAATACTGTCATCATTATTCGTAACTCATGTCTAGTTATCCAGGGTTTTAAAATCCTACCTATCGCTGTCATAGATAAACAACTTCCGCTTGTGACCCAGATTTCCAGCAATGAAGACCTTAGTGGTGTTCATTAAGTATCTGGTCTCCATCAGGTTTCAGGATATATATCTACCCCTGGGATAGTGTATTTTTGTTACTGTCATTATTTTGACTACAAAATTGAGGCCTGGTTTAACCAGGAGGTAGGAGTAAGCGTGTGAACAGGCTTCTTCAGGAAGAAGAATTGTGTGTGATCCCGAGGTTGTCCAACCTCCCAGCTCTGTGTGTTTTATCTTCTAATTTGTAAGCTCTATCACCCCAGGGGAGATCAGCTGTCTTAGTAGTTCATAGACTGAAATTCAGCCTTTAACATAGCTTGGTCTTGTTTTTTCAATCACTTTAAGGTTTAGCTCTGAGGCCTTGAACGAACAAGACGAATACCCTGGGACCGTCTGAAGGAATTAAACACTATCTTGACATATGCACGGAAGACTAATACCACCAAGGAAGTAAGCCATTATACGTTGTACCAGGAGGAAGACAAGCACAACTTACACGTCTCAGGAAATCAATGAATTTTAATGAAGACAGGTCTGCAGGTCTGCAGTGTATAGCAATATGCTGCAGCCAGGACCCACTGGCTAGTTATCTGCAAAGCATATTCCACCCCTCTGTTCTTCTCAGGCTATCTTTGTTTTCACTGCTCAGAGTAATATTCTTTTTTGCCTGATTATTTTACTCACCTGGCTTCATCTGACCCACAGTCTATTCCCTCAGCCCGTTCAGCCTCAGAGATTTCTCAGAATTAAAAAAAAAAAAATCTCAAAGGATAAGAAAGATGATTAATCCCTACAAGCTCACAGATCTCCATGGATATTTTTCTTGTGCTAACAATTTCCATTATCTTGAGAAAACAATGCATTAATAAAGCAACAATAAGGAAAGAGGGCATATTGGCATTCCAATAAACAGAAATGTAGAATAAACATTATCGTTCAATATTTTAAAGAATTAAACATTAGGAGTTTTTCTGAAAAGAAAAAAAAAATGTGAGGTGAGGTGATAAACAAGTTAGTTCTACAGGGACTGCCTAAGCCAAACAATAAATCCCATCCTGAATCCTGCATTTAGTTCTGTGCCCACAAGAACAAGGTCTTTGCTAGAAAATTCAAGAGATCCAGGACTTCACAGGCTGTTTAACCCTCTCTGTGATGCGCAGTAAGTGAAATTTACTTTCTCTTCCTTTTGCATGTGGGCTCCATTATGGCTGCTTTTTAAAGACTTCTCATCTCTGAGAGCTCATCTTGCCTGCAGAGCCTCTGTTGACTTCACAGTTTGAGCACAGCTATTCTGGCACAGCAGCCTCGTGAAGATGCAGCGTGCCTTCATTGAAGAGGGGTTTTCTGTCAACTAGGTTATGCTTTTTTTCCCCTGCAATATTAATCAAGCCAACAAAACCTCTCTTCTGCAGCACAGCTCTATCAGCAAGGGAGTACGATTATTTTCACACTTGCAGCTGAAATAACTCTGCTGGCAAAACTCTGCAGTGCAGGTCAAATCTGAAAAACAGCTGAGGGAAGCCATATGACTGATAATAAATAATACACGCTCTGAAAGCCACTGCAAGTTATTTAGTTTGTTGGATTTAACGGGACGTAACCGTCCCATGACAGGTTTTCGCTCTTCCCGCTAATGTAGTTTCTGTGCAGTGTGCATAACTGTGCCAGGTACTAACGAGATCGAAACCATTATAATGAGCTGACGGAGTACCGTTTGCCCAGTGTACATTTACGATTGCAGCCAGTTCCCTCTAAGCTGCCAAAGAGACATCTCCCAGTTGTAAGCAAGTTTACTACTCCCATTATAAGCACCGTCTCAGCACTTCCTATGTGTACGAGATAGGCAGTGCTTCTTAAACTCCTTTCCCATGGGCACCCCTACACAGATTCTGCAGGCAGACATGGTCCAGAGAGACTGGATACAAGTCAGCTCCAAACTAGAAGCTGTGTAGAGCTGCTGTCACAGGGCAAAGCTAATAACCCTTGTGAGAGCATATCAGCTTGGGCTCCAGCACGTGCTAAAACATTGTCACGGCTTCCAGTCAACTTAAAATGTGCTGAGAGCAAGCTCATACCTGCCTGTAAAAGACTGATGTTTAAATCTCTGAAGAATGGGATGCTCACTGAAACTTTCTCAATGTATTTGAATGTTCAGGGCATAATAAAAATTGGGGGACCTGCCAAACAGCTGTGTAGTCCTTTGCATATTTTAGGATTATTGCAATACAAACAACTGGAATAAAATCTATCACTGTTGGAGCCCTATATGTTCTTAGAAGACCTAGTTTTTGAGGTCTTATGAGTATGCAAACTTAAGTTGCTTAGAATGAAGTATTCCCATATCTGATGTTTGCACAATGCTATTTTCTTCGGAAAAAATCAGCCCTAATAATTCAGTTTTTGAGAATAAAGCTAGGGAATCACATCATTTTACCCACATTAAAAAACCGTCCTGTCAGCCCTTCCATTGAATGTTCTGTTTTACCTAGTCTGTGGTGCAGAAACTTGACCTTTATCTGCGGGATAATTTTTATGTCAGGGAAGAATTTTGGCAATCTAGTGAAAATCTAACTGACCAATAAGAAAAAATAATCTTAGATTGCACATACTAGTAAAGTCTCACCAGAAAACTAACTGCAATCCATAAAGAGTCTAACGCTATTGAATAGCCAAACCTTTGCAGCTCCTCAGACTGACCAAACTGCATGTGTGCCATCTAAAGGAGAATGCATTTCAGAAGGACTTTGGCTGCATCTACTGCTCACCTTGCTTTGGTGTGCAGCCAGTGATTGAACACGGAGAAGGAAACTCTCCTCTGTGCTCAGGAGAGAATTTTTTTCATCTTAAGTCACTGATTTAAATCATAGATTTCTAGTCCACAAAATTATCAAAGCCTACTTCAGAAGACATTACTGAGAACTTTTCCTTTCTGAAAATCCTAGATATCTGTCTTCAGATGGGACACATATTGCTCTCTGGAGATAACCATTTGTCTCCAGTGACTAGAAAAGAGACCCTACACATCTAGCTTGGTCTGTTTGTAGGCAGCTACAGAAAAGCAAGATGAATCTCACTTTAGGTAAGCCTTGCTTATTCTGCAGATTCAATGGGATGCTGCTGTTACAACTAAAGACTATCTCACAACACAAGCACAAGAAGCCATCAACTGAGATTACACAGAGCAACTCATTTCCGCCATTCCTGACTTCTGGGATCTTGACACTGATCTCAGCAGTGTTCCTCTATCTGTCCCTTTGTAGCTAATGCAGCTCCCAGTGCTGAGCACAGTTATCTTCTGAGAACTACAATATGTGACCAGTCACAAAAAACATTTAAGCTTATAATGCCATTAAAGAGGTTTTCTTAATCAGGTTGGTGTCCTTTTTAACCTCTGCTCAGTTACGACTATGTTAGAACTGGATGCCACATTATCCCAGCTACTGGAACGCTGCTGCATTAATAAAATCCCTTTCCTCGCATCTGTAACTGCTGATCAATTACATTCTTGAAAAAAACAAATGCTGGATACATCGCTGATTGTTATTTTGTCTCCATTGTACAGTACAAAAACATATAAAATGTTCGTATTATGGCAGGAACTTTCAGTCACAGCAGTTCTTTGACTGCAGAGCTTTTGTTCACCGTCCAGAACGTATTTTGTGCTTAATATTATACAGAAAAAATGAGCTCTTACTTTATCTGTAGAACAGGTACAGTACAAGCTGTACAAGTTTCCCCAGTGCCAGTAAACTTATTTCCTCCCACTCCATCTCAAAACAGGTGGGGAAAAAGCAGTCTTCTCCCACGCCAACGTGGATGTTGAACGCTGTTGCACCCAGCCCCTGCTACTCCCTGGCAGCGTGTCCCAGTGGGCTTGGGCTAGGAAGAGCCTTCCTCACACTGGTGGGTTTCAGCTGCTACCCTGCCCTTGTATAAGCGAGCCAGGGATTTCAAAAGAATGACTTCCTTATCACTTTCTATAATTATTAACAATTTTTGTTTACCCTTAGACTCTCAAGGATTGAGTTTATTTGCTGGAAATTATGGCTTCCAGTTAAGAAGAACAGAAACCAGATTCTGATTCTTATAGAAGCCTAGAAACCTAAATGTCTAAATGCCTGCTAACCATAAGGCAAACAAGCCTCTTATGACATTTTAAAACACAGTACATTAACTTCTAAATTGCATTAACTTAAACTAGTTGAGGCTGTGGTTGATTATTAGGTATTCTGGCATGGTTAGGCTCCTTTACGTAAAGGAAAGGGGTGGCTTTTTCATTAACGTGGAGAATATTTATAATTTCTAGAAAACTCATGGGATTTCATTCAGTTGAATAAGGTCGCTGCTCAGGGCACCAGTTTAAAACAAAAAAATAAATTGATCCAGTTCTTAAATGATAGAAGAACAAAAATACGCAAAAAATCCTCTTAGATGGAAAACTGCTGGTGTTGAGCCAATTGTTCCTGTTTGATTCTTATTTTCTTTGTGAAAACAACTCCTTCTTTTGCCGCCAATAATACCACTAAGAAGGAACTTAATCCTTCCTAAGGGTTGCTAACGTTTCTATGAGTATAAATATAATAACAACACAAATCACAATCTCTCGGCCTAATTAGGGAGACACGCTGGGGATAGCATCTTGGCAAACTCATTAGGAGTTTCTTGTTGCAGTCAAATTTGTCCTGTCCATAGTTGCCAGGCACATTATAAAGGGAAGAACAAAACTTTGTAACTGCTCTTCCCCATATATTAGATTTTGTCCTGAATACACTGTCTTTGTTCTACAGGAAGCCAGCCACAAAGGCTGATGGAGTACAGAAATGGTGTGCTGAAAAGAATACCATTAGTCAGTGCCAGACGTAGATTAGCATACTTCCTTTCTTTGAAATTGCCCTACTGTAACTGAGAGTGACAAAACAGTCAGACTGTTCCCTTTTTCTCTATATTATGGAGTGCAGAAAACCACAACTCTATGTTTGAAGAACTCAGAAACATTCAGAGACTACCTGTCAGTAGGTTACCAAACCTCTAGGTTCAGGTAATTTTTGCGGGTGACTATTGATTGCACGATACTCCCAAAACCTTTGTCATTTGTCTGTCTCTCACAAGTCTATCAATGCTGATGCATCTCAGAGTTCATTTCCACAGTGTGGGTCAGTAAAATCTCATTGCTGCCACTACAGGTGAGGTCACGAGGAGCATCAGAGCTGGAATAAGGAAGGGAAGTGGTGAGGATGGATGAGATGGGTCAGAAGTGGGCATGAGCTGGAGGAGGGAAGATGGAAAAAGGAGGCTGAGGTAAAGAAAAAGGGAGAGAGGAGAACTACAGAGAGGGGAAGACAAAAAGGCGAAGGAAGCTCTCCTCCTTTCAGTCACAGCACGTAGGCAGATCAGCTCAGCTGTCCATAGAACTGCACCCCAAACTGAAGTCTCAAAGATAGAAAGCACTGGCATTTTGGTATATTAGACAGGTGTTGTCCAAAGTGCCTCTGATCTAGAGATTTTAAAGAACACTGTGAGATCAATTTTGAGCCCAAATTTAAGTTCAAAACATTTTTAGAGCAAGCATTTGCACACTGAAGACCAACAGAAAAGAGCAGCACTTTTGTAATGCATATATAAATTCAATTAAAAATAACAGCTATGTTGGTTTCTTTTTGCATCAAGCCTAAAGACCATCTGAGAAGAAACAGATCAGTTTGTTTATATTCATTGTGTAGCACAAAGTGAACATAAGGATGAACAGAAAAATATTTTTAACGTCTTCCATTGCAAGTAACTTCAGAAGCCATCTGTAACAAAAGCAGTTTTCTCTTGGATAATATGAATTTTAACTTGATATCACCCTTTTAATTAGTTCTCAGAGCTAACGATTTGGATGACTCAAACTGAAATCATTAGCCAATTGCAGCTATGATATAAATTTCCAAAGAGAGCTCCCAGAAGAAATCAAAGATGCTTTATATTATCTTAAACAGTTAATATAAATGCTCTCATAAATTTCTTACATTTGGAAAGAATCAAACCTAGGAACAAATTCATTGACTTTGGATCACTATTGAACTGCAAAATAAATTCCTTCCCATTTGTGTATTTTCAATCTTGTATTTAATAATAAGCATGTGTATGATTATTTAAAGGAAAGCAATAATACACAACAGTAATAGGATCTATTTTTAACAAGAAAGTTGAATATGGAATCAGGAAATGGAATTTATTTTTACAATATTTGGTTGTTTAATGGAGATTCAATACATGCAACTTCAGACAGCAATAGAAAAAAACATTTATTTTCTAGCCAAATCAGGATTTGTGCCTATATGTTGCATTATTTATAACAAATAGGGCATAATGTAATAAAACTACAACTACAGAAGCATTCAAATGACTGTGTACTTGGCCTGAGTCAGACTTTTTTAAAAAATCTAAAAATGAAAGCTGGTAGAGATTACATTGACCATTCACCATTTTAAATCTGATTTCAAGGACTTATTCAGAGTGTTGAGTTAGCAAAAATTACACCATAGGATAAAAATATGATCTTCATTTTGATATAGTGATTTTGGTAAAATCACAAGTGTCAGGAAGAAAAATACAATTTTGATCTCCTCTACTCTGCCTGATACACTAGTTTAAATTGTTTTTCTCCTAAAGGCCTTCTTCCTGTCTCCTTAGCTTCTAAGTCTAGATACAGTATCTGATTGTGCAACAATATAAATTTTGCGACATTTTTCCTCGGGGTAGTATAAATGCTGTGTTTTTTCAAATACTTTGGATTAAATGCTTTTTCTAACACATTTTAAGAGCATGACGCTACTTCCCTCTTTGTTGGAAAAGGCTGATATTTTGCTAGCCCTGAGTTTGAAAAGGCTGCTTCGTAGCTGAAATGTAACAGTGACAGCGTATATACTACCAGAGGACTGGAAGGCAAAATAAAATGGGTTTGCACAAAACTGCCACTGAATGTTTATAAAAATCTGTTTCACTTGGCACTGCAACAGATAAGAAAAGTGCTATAGTAAAACACCAAATTTGCACCCAGGGAATGATATGGTACAGCAAAGGGCTAGGAAAATGTAGCTTTCCTTTTGAAGGCTGCAGATGGAAATGATCTATGTTCACAAAGTCCATATTTTGTCAGGAGGCTCTTTAGGGAAGCTCCCAGCCAACAAGCAGAAAGCCTCTACTACAGAACACAGAGCACTGCTTATAGGAGCTGCTCATAAAGGTAACTGGCTATCTAATTCAGCAGGACTGTACATGACAATAGGCAATAAAAGACATGTAATATTACATGGTTTTATCATGTATCTCTGTAAAAAATATTTTCCCCATACTTCTCTTAACACCTCACTACAAGATGCACTGACTTTAAAGAGCGATGAGGTTGTCTTCAGCTGTACTTCTAACAGGTAAGCAGACATATCACAGGCACCTGACACCTCCTTTCTAAGGTATCTAAGGTATATTTCTAGTGCAAAAGCTCTTTGTAAGACACAGGCAAGACACCAGGAATTCAGTTTCACAGATCGGATCTAGTTCAGAATTCCATTTAATAAAACAGAGAGTAAATAAGATTTAAACGGAGAGGTTCTTACAGCCAAGAGGTTTCTAGAAACCAATTAAAGACAAAGGGGAAGACAAAACACTAAGGATTCTTTAGGCTGTCCGAAGCAATAGAAATATATCTGTTGGCATAAATAGGTGAAATCCTACTCTTTGCTGGATTATAAATAATAAAAAAAATATCATACTGCAAGGAGACATTTGAATAACTATTATTTTCAGTATGAACTATCAGCTTTGCTTTTTTTTGGCAGAACAGTGAAAGCACCTGGAAACATTTAGAGGAAGACCACAAACTCAGGTATTGTGTTGTCCTATCCTTGTTTTATCATTATATATAAATCCTGCTTTTGATAAAAGGAGATGTTGTTTTCTGTTTTGCTTTTGTTTAGTTTTGTTTGTTTTGTTTGTTTATTGTAAGAAAGTGATGTTTCTTTGTGGTTTTTGTTGCCCAGAGATCATGGCATGAATGTAAGAACCATTTTTGTTGTTTGTTTGCAGAGTAGGCACTGGTGATGGCTGGTTGCTAAATTCAAAACTCAAAGGATCATCACTGTGTCGGTTCCTTGGTGTTGCCTTTTACTGCAGACTCCCTTATGCAAAGCCTCAGCTCTGGCCAGACCTGCAGGCAGGGACAGGTGGAACTACTTCATTACAGATGGGATGAATACTTGGGGAACCAAATTTGCTCATCAGGAAATATAAGATCCTTTCCTATGTGATGCTATGTGAGAAACTTATACCAGTACTTGACAGCCAAACACCCAGCTTAAAATAACACTAAAGATAAAGAACAATGATAAGTTTCTTATTGCATGGCTGCCGTGATGACAGGTTGTTGGTAGACCTGTTGTAGTCAGTTGGGTTGCTGGAGATTTGCCAGAATACGGGAACCCAGTAGGTTTTAAGCTTCTAAATATTCTTAATATTCCTGTGGGCTGGGGATTCTTTAATCCTACACATATTATGTAAACATAATGTCTCTTGCAAAAAGTACTTTGAGGTTTATTGGTAGAAACTTCTATCTAAGAACCTGACAAGACTTGAAGAGATCACCTAGTAATCATAATCCTACTGTCCCAATTTAGGATCAATGGCAGTGTCGCTCCTGACAGGTGTATGTCTGTACTATTGATGAAGACTCTGCAAGCTATTCAGGCAATGAATGACACTGTTTTGTTAAGCTTGAGAAAGACTTTCCCAATATTTAATTTAAATGTCTTTTTTTCCTCTTCCTGTACACCAAGCACCTGTGGAATTGACTATTCCCTTCTTTGGAAGAGCCTGTACGTATTTCATGACTGCTGTCACATCAACCTTTAGTTTTCTCCTCTGTAGGCTAAGCAATCCCAGCTCCACCAGTCTTTCCTAGAAAGTCATGCTTCTTAGATCTCTGGTTGTTTTTCTTGTCTCATTTAAAATCTCTCCAACTGTCCAACATTTATTTTTTTTCTTGAGAAAATGGATACAGTACTCCAGCACAGGCCTTAAGAGTGATGATCAGAATAGAAAAGTGACTTTTTAGGTTCTTCAGCCTACTATTGTTTATAAGTCCCAATATGAATTTCAGGACAGCCTCACATTCAGCTTATGATCTACCACATCATGACCCCTCCCCAGATCTTCCTCTGAAGAACTGATATAGCACCATATCACATTTGTGTAGGTGATTATTCCTGCATAACTGTAGCACTTTTCATTTGTTTCAATTGAATCTCATCCTATATTTTATCAAAATTATTGTTCATTTTAATCCTGTCCTCAAATATACCTGCAATTTCTCCACATATTATCTGACAATATGAGAAGAATATTTTCCATTTTATTACTCAGTGAATGAACCTGGACTCTGAATAAATCCACCAAAAGCTCTTTTGACAGTGAGATGTTGATAACTACTCTCCAAGCATCTCTTGCTCTTCCTTTTAATTAAGTTGTTGAAAGACCATTCCTGGTTCATCCTCTAATCATTAATATGTTTATAGAATGACTTGTTACCTTTTCTGTTGTTTGCTCTATCTCTGCATATTGCTGTCCTATAACCTTTCTGATTAAATCCCTACACACCCACACCATTTTTTCATGCTCATTTTCACTCATCTGACACTTTCCTATTTCCGTATACCTTTTTCTTCTCTTTATGATCTCATCATCTAGTTGAGATGATTTCTTACTGCTCTCCTATCAGCCACAGGGATGCAGACTGTGGAATGTTTTTCAGAATGGCTCGTAGCTCCCTCCATTAGCTACAGATCCAACAGGATAATGAGCTATAAAAAAAAGAATACGACCTTTTTCAGAGTTGCTGGGTATTACCAAGTTAACACAAACCGACAAAGGATGTGTATTTACCAAAAAATTACCTTTAATTTTAGATCTACTTTTGCTTCTGCTCTTACCACAAATCAGTTATTTGCCTATATGACTGTTAGCTATGTAGAAACAAATTAGCATTACCCAAACAGGAATTGTCCACCTTTGTCATTCTGCAATTTCCTCAGATATACAGAAACATTAGCTAGGGCATTTCAAAATAATCTGTGAATGAATACATGCAACTCACTAGCTCTTTGTAATACTAAGAAGGATAAGCCTCAGAGCCAAAGGCAAATAATTACTTTGCTGTTGCTGATACAGAAACTCATACGTGATTTCATGCAGGCTTGGGTGCAGTGAACTGAAAGCCTCTTATTCACTCACACGCTTACTCATGAACACCAGGAGTTAGCACCTCACCGGGGGGCCTCTGCTTACTTGCTTTCCCAGCAGTAACGATCACATGTTTTCTGACATTAAAATTACTTTCATTGGTCCTTTCCAACCACTCAGTTAGGTTAGTCATGGGTGGCTGTGAAAGAATTGCTAATTTAACCTGAAGTCCAGCGTGGGCACAACTTAGATGTCTGGGCCTGGAATGTCCCAGGGCCCTGCAGCCCCTGCTGAGGGAGCAGGCACCAGCTCTGAGCTGATGCTGCCACAGGCCAGGGCTTGCTGGTAGGCAAAGCCTTGGTGAAGTGAGGAACAGCACCTGGAAGCCTAGGTGGTGGCCAGGAGTAGGGCTGAGGGAGGCCCCAGGTCTTGGCCAACGGCCCTGCCACCTCCTGAGCCCGCCAGGGGCCCCAGCTCAGCCACGGAGCTGCCCCAGCCCTGCAGCCAGGCCTGGGGGTCCCAGGTCCATGGTGGGCTGGCCACCAACCCTGGCCCAGCTCTGCTCACCACCTCTGGGAGCAATGGGACAGGGCTGCCAGGGGAGGCCCCTGCCCTGCTGCCGCCCGCAGCTCTGGCTCCCCGCTCCTCATCCTATGGCAGGTGCCTGCTGCACACTGGTACTGCAAATCATGCCTACATCCCTGTTTTGCAGCTAGGCCTGTTCTACATGCACTTAGTTCCTCACACGTGCCTCTTCTCTTTTACTCAAAACATGTACAGCTTTGGTTCAAAACACAAGACCTATGTTTCAGACCCACGGGCATAGTCCTAACACCTGAAAAACTCTCATTTACAAGGAACTGATCTGGAGGCAGACTCACAGACCAGCTTATTTTGTTGCCCTAGTAAGGGCACATAATTTTCAGTTCCAAGGTTTACCACAGCCTTAAACAACTTGCAGATTCATGTCGTGCAATGCTGCGGGCTTCGTGATTTCTCTTCTGTAGGGTGGAATTGTATAATTAATGCACCCATTTTGTTTTTATTCACTTCCCTTTCTTAGTTTCTTTTTCTTTGTGTCTGTCTTTGTTTTAACACCACAGAAGAAATGCTCAAAATCATAAAAATAAGTATGGCACTTTCATAGATCACCTGAATCAAACTAAAATGTATGCGATAAAACAATAGTATGTCTTCTACACAATCTCCTGTCCTTATTGCAGAATATAGAATAGGAATAACACTGGCAATTACTTTGTAATGTTTGGCTTTGTTCAACAGCACATGTGTGTCATCTACTATGACTCAGGCCTTCACAGATGCAAAATGGTGCTTTATGCACAATACACAATACAACCAGAAGACACAAAAAGTCCTGTCAGTGTTTGGGAAGGGAGTGTAGCTTATCATAAATTACTTTCTGAAAGCACAAAGCCATTTAGATGTGTGGTCAGTCGTTCAGAACACCAAACATTCCAATGTCATTGTGCTGCAATAATAAAGGATTATTAAAAAAAAAAAAAAAAAAAAAAAGTTAATGTATTACATAGCAATTTTTAAATACACTTGGAAATATCCCAAGAGTGTATATTTCATGCATGTGATGTATATACACAAAACACAGCTAGCAGCTTCACTGCTTAGTGAAGCTTGGCAGCTGATCTGAAGATTTTGCAATGCAGTGTTTCAGTGGAGAAGCAGCTCTGAGCAGAGGCATCCAGCAGGGTTAGGGGTCATTACAAGGCAACATGCTTGGCTCTTTGGGATCATTACTCATCGGTGCTGCCATTCCAGACCAACTCCTCTGGATGATTAAGAGGCAACTTTAATGGACTCTAAAAGGCTAATCTAGCCCTACATGGCTGAGAGGAATGTTGCTCCAGTCCAAGATCTCATGGCAGAAGGACTGGAGGGTACAAATGGCTGAATACACTGGAAAATTCCCACAGCAGCTATTGATTCTTTGTGCCATCTGAAGCTTCAAAATTAGATGGTAAAACAAGACCAGGGGATAATAGGAGGAGAGACAGTCTGCGTTGTTTTTTTGCTATCAAAACAGCCCTTTCAGCACAGAACAACAACATGTGTGATATTCGTCATTTGTCAGGAGATGAAGAAAAGTCATAGAGCAGGAAATGTTGATTAATGAGGACATTGAATATGTGTCTGACACAGCAACTTTAGAAACCTCTTGCGTTTACCATTGTTTGCTCCGTTTGAGGACAAAGAGATAATAAACCAGTTACATTTATGTGGAAGAGTAGCATCTAGGGAAATGCTGTAGTGCAAGACACAATTTATCCGTGCAAATATAATGTGCAGCATAAAAAGGAAAACTTTGTGAGTTTGAAACACAGCACCCACAATAAACATGCACCATTCTGGGCAGAAATAACACTTTATATCTTTTCCCTTTGCTTGTTCCAAGTTCTATATTTAGAAGTATTTTTAATTGTATCGTATTACACACATAAAAAAGATTTCATAAGACATTTTATTTATATGTGTATGCTGTGTCTATAATTACGGTATATACTCTAATATTGATGAATGTTTCTTTCAAGAAAATAGTATAGCACCACAGTTATCGTGCAAGCCACAACTCTGCTTCCTCCTATATTTTTAGGTCTTGTCAACTTTTTTTACTGAGAATTTGGACTTCCATCTCCCTTCAGCTGGAATCCTTGTTTGTCCCACTCTTTACCCTGCTCTTGGGCTACAGGGTATATGATAATTGTTTCACTCCAGAAAGGTCTGGCTGGATTCTCACTTTTATACCTCTTTTCTTCAGGATATAGGAGCTGACTTCCTGAGGGTAACCTGGAGTTACAAGCAATTGTGTAATTGCCTATAACAATCTTTTTAAAAACAAATGAGTGTTTACTAACTGAGATGAAAGCAGATATGACATAAAACTTCAAAATTATTTCTATTCCATGACAGAAATTAGGGATAAACTGAGGTTTAAGACCTTTTCATGAAAACAGAGAGTCATTCAGCTTAACAAGGAGTTGAGACCTTTGGGTGGCAGATGGGTTGCTGTAGTGAGTACCTGAGTGTTTATATAAAGTGGAACACCTCCAATAAGTGGGACACAGCTGTTTACCCACCTAATATATGAGAAGTAGAAGAGCAGGGATCTTAATTTGTTTTCAATTCCAATGAAAATACTTAAACAGCAAATCTATTGCCACCACTAATGCTTCTCTTTCTGTCAGAAATTCCACCTTGGAAGCAAGATACCTCTCCCAATTTATTATTACACTTTTATTACACTATTATTACACTTTTATTACACTATTATTAAAAATGACAAATTTCTGGAGAGAAAGTCTACATAACTGTAAGCCTCGTAAGTTCTGCTTTTATGCCTCCTCTACTTCCAGTAAGTATCAATAAGAATTTGTTCTCTTCCAATATAATTGTGACATTTCTTGTCCTCCAATCACAGAGTCCTTTTTAGCTTTTTTATTGCCCTTTTGAGATTTTGGCTCTAGGCCTTCACAAACAAACTACGCAATGTGTCTGGAATCAAGAAAGTACTGCATAATTTTTAAGTTAAATATTGTCTCTTAGCCCTTATAAAGAATTTTTTGTCTATAGCCTTCTCCGGTTATTTCCCAGTCATCTGCTATTAAATTAAATAGGTATGGTCAAATACTACATAGTTAAACAACCTGTGGTAAGCATTCATAAATTATTACACAAGAACTACCTGCCTTCCGAAGAAAGGCAAATGCAAATTTATGACTCTTTGAGACCTAACCTACATTGGTTTGTACCTGCCTCCATTGTCCAGCCAAACTGCAGGGAAATTGTTTAATTCCAGGCATCCACATGGCTTGGGAGTTTCCTTCACTCCTTAGAGATGAAATTAACAATTATCAAAGCTTGCCCATTCCTCAGTTTGTGGATCAGATTTCATGTGTCTGTTTGCCTGTGAGAGAGCCACCACCTGGGGAGTCCCCCATTTTGTCTGCTATGTGCACCAGGCTATTTGGAAGAAACCAGATTGATGTCTTGGCTGATGAAAATAACAGAGAATAGGGACTCCTGGGAACTTCTTTTTCATTAGGCATCTAAGCATTAGAATCAGGTGCCAAGGCACTGAAAAATATGTTAAGCTCTAGATTCAGGATGGGACAGCCTTAGCAACATTAGGAGTCAAATCCAAGTTCTATGACTCATCCATATGCACCTCCTGAGCTCCAAATGCTGAAGCAGCCTACACCTACACCTATGCAAGAGCAGTTCCCTTCCTCCTCATTCTCTCTAACAGCAACACCAATTTGCCAAACCCTTTCCAGGTTCCAGCCAACTACACGGAAAGGAAAGGGAACAAGAAGTGTTGCTGCTCCACAGAACAGTAGGAAAGAGGCAGAGATGAGAAGAGTGAACTGCTTCTGCTGCCATGCATTGAGAGGGCTAGAATGAGCTACCACATATTCTCAGTCTGCCTGACCAGCAGGGACAATTGCATCACAAGCACCTGTGTTAGGTTGTGGCAGGCAGAAAGAGAAATTCAGCATTTTACATGAAAATTGTTCCTCGTCACCTACAAGAAAATGCAAAAGGCCAGATGGGAGCGTCGTGAGGAAGGCATCTTACTCTCAGGTCATGTAAGGGAGCCTGCTACTATTTTTTGTTCACACCACGGAAATTTCAGTTGGTATTATTTTAGCACAAACTTGAGGCCATTTGTCATTCTGAAGAATATTCCACTCCAAGATAGAAAGCGTATCTAAAATTTGTACCTTTCCCATCATTTATTTAGTAAAATATTTTTAAAGTTGCAGCTGAGTCATAACATGTCCTTTTATTTTTATTGCATTTGAACCTAATTGGTATATGTATATTGAATTACACCACACAGTTTCATTTCTGAAAATAAATAAAACATTTGTTTACTGAATTATGTGTCTGTAATTCAAAATAGAGGATCTGGTGATTCAGGCCAAAAGGCAAACTCTAAATGGAAAATGAAGTTATCTGTATTGAAAAGTAGTAAAAATCCCATAATTTAAAGTGTATCTTTTGTTCTAAAAATACACGTTTTCTCTGAATTCCTTCTTCATAGCACTGGAAATGCCTTTTTAAAACTAAAAAGTATTATCAACATAAGCAAAAATAGCATTTGTCTCACTGTTGCAATTGTTATCAGTTTGGAGGACGGTGGGTTGTTATGGGATTGGATTGTAATTGGTGGAGGGTACCAAAGACTTAGGTCTGATAGACCTGGCAGACTCAGCTAGATATTAAATGTATATGGGACCTCCTGAGGGCCTTTTGTTGTCAGGGTCTTAGCCAACTTTCAAAGAGCCTAGATATTTTGTCATCCATTGATTCAAAGGAGTTGAATTTCTAGATAATTCTATAAAATTACTTTTATTTGAATTCTGATGGTCTCAATGCCTGGTATCAATGACATATATGAAAACATTGCTTTAAATTAGAAGTCACGATCCACTAAAGAAGCTCAGACACGCCTGAACTGTTGCAAACCGTGTCTCATCTTTCCATTACCTAAATGTCTACGTGGCCAAGCTGTTACCTCATTCCTTTTTCTACTGACTGTCAGTAAAGTTAAATGTAAAAAGTAGTGGTATACAGTATCATAACCTGCTATCAACTGAAACCATTAAGTACAAAGACGGCAGTAACATAAAGTAGGAAAAACACTGCATATTCATAGCGTGCTTCGCTTCCATGTCACGGGATAAATGGCATGCTATGCTCTGTGCCAGCTGGAGTTGGCACGGAGGGGGCAGCCAGGCTGCCATTTCTGCCAGCGGGTCCTAAACCCTTCTCAACCACGCTGCTGCTGCGGGTGGCGGCTGTAACCGGGCCACGAGCTGTGCGAGCGCCGTTATCCCCTTTCCCTCCGCATCCCCCCAAACCCCTCGAGAGCAACATGGCGGCACCCCCGCCCTTAACCCGTTGGGCATGAAGCGCCCGCCGGCCACGCTCTTGGGGGCGGGGCTCCCATTGGCCACGCCCCCATCTGCCCGGGCGGCGGAGCCCCGTCCCCCCCGCGGCGCATGCGTCGTGCGGCCGCCGCCGTGAGGCGGGGAGCCGGGGGGCAGCGGCAGCGCTGGGGCGGCGGCGGCTCCGCGCCTGCCTCGGGCGGTGAGTGCGGGGGGAGCGGTGCGGGAGGGCTCGGCGGGGCTCGGCTGCTCGTCACGGGCTGCACGGCGGTGGGGTACGGCCGGGCGGTCTGAGCAGACCTGGCCGGGAAGGGCGGGTTGGGCGGCGCGGTTCCTGCTGCTCGCGCGGTGGGAGCGCGGCTGGGAGCCGGGGAGGAGGGGAGGGGAGGGGAAGGGAAGGGAGGGGAGGGGAAGGGAAGGGAAGGGAGGGGAGGGGATGGGATGGGATGGGATGGGATGGGATGGGATGGGGGAGAGCTGCCCGGGAGAGCAGGAGTGAGGCTTCTTCCTCCTCTGTTCGGCCACCTCGCTTCAACCTCTCGTAGGTAAAGGAGTGTGTCTTCCAGGGCAGCCTAGGAGAGAGCCTGGGATTCCCGAGTATCTCCATGCCCTCGCAATTAGCAAGTATCAGGAAATCCCCGGGCAAAACAGGGATTGTCTGTTTCTCATGCGAGTTCACCTAGAGATCTGCAGCCAACTCCTGCTAGAAGTTGATGCGCTAGCTCAAACAGCGAAGCATTGCATCTGGTTATAACATGTCTAGGTGCTGAGATTATAACATAGGGACTTAAGTTTCCTCTTGTTAAAGGTAGGGAGTAACACAACTGCACTACGATTATCATTTCCAGAAGCTCTCACAAATTAAAAGTTCTTTAGTTAACCTCAGTTCAGCCTCCTCGCACATCTAGATTGAACTACGGTTTTGTATTAGGTAATAACACGCTGTTTGTTGCATAAAAATTCCTGTTTGGCTCAGGGTGTGAATGAGATGAAGTGTTTTGGCCTGTGGTCGGTACTTAGGCAGTGTGACCTCAAGATCTGTTTTCTGAATGCTGTTCAAATCAGCGTTCACATTCTGCTTTGAATATTGAATTATAAATTCTTCTGTGTCTTTGTCTATTGTCACGTTAACATCTCAGCACTTGACAAATGCCTGCTTACTTCCTTGTCTAGGGAGAGTTTTGTTAGTTATCATCCCTGTACTTCCATATGAAGAATGGAGGGTAAAGCTGTGCAGATTGGTTCAGGAACACCCAGGATCTGTGTTTTTTCATGGTTTCGACTTCCATATCGTGGTTTACATTAAGTGCACAGGTTCAAATAAATTGAATTGCTGGTCTAGGCCTCCGCCACTTTTACAAATCAAACACTCGGATTTTGAGAAAAGCGTCTCTCAAATAAAATGGTGTTTAAGCGCAGGCACTAACTGTGTGCATTTTAAAGTGACTTCTGTCAAGTCATGAAGGAACTCTGAGGCAAAAGCAGGGACAGAATATGCTTCAGTACGGTGTTAGCTTATTTTAGGCCATATTGTTGCGAAAAGTTTGTGTTTGCTATGTTGTTTTACAGCAGCTCCTTTCCTTTTTCCTGTTCTTCTTTTCCCATATGCTGCCCTGCATACCTCTGTGGTCTCCTTCCTTTCTAATAGCATAACTGTTCCATATTCATCTGGTGAGGTGGATCAGAGGATTAATCCTGCTGGGGAAAAAAAGTCTGACTTGCTTTTGACCCCAGATCATATCCCTTACCCAGCAGCTCCTATCAACAACTGGGCGGGCGAGGGAGCAACACAACATGCAGTCGGTACCATTCACTCCCAGTATAAGTACTGGGGAAAAAAGAAAAAAAAACAAAGCCGTTTTGCCCATCCACTCCGCTTGTCCATTAATCTCATCAATCTCATTTGTTCTGTATCTTCACATTTTCTCCAGCTCCCTATAGGCAAAAAAAATATTTTTTGTGCAATCCCGTTAAGGTCTTTTGCTTTCAGGTTCTCAGTTCGATTCTGAACTTCTCTGCTGCTTTCCATACAGTCTTACCCTTTCATGAACTCCTATCAACTGTGTTTCCAGTGTGCCATCTTTGTCTGGCTCATGTCACTAGTGCCTATTTTGCTTCAGCCTCCAGAGACAGCCTGCTTTTCCCCCCCGTCTCTCCCCACATCCCTTGCTTCCTCTCCCCTTCGACATTATAAACAAAAGTACTTGCAGTGCACAGTAGAAAATAATACAGAACTGGTAAGGGAGTGGATTAAATGACCTCATGTCTAATGTCTGTTCCGCTGCCAGCTATTTTTGTTTGAGTTCAGATGTCAGTAGCTATTTGACCTCTTGAAATCTAATCTGACAATACCCAGGCTTTTCCTTGTTTACCTTTGTTCTATTTACTGAGTCCTGTTCAGTAAAATGGGATACGCATTTGTGAAGTCTGAAATAAGCTTATACCATTCTCTTTTTGCCATTAGTTTTGATGGTACTAATTATCAAGTGACTTGTGCTTTAACCAAGGTTGCTGAATATCATTATTAAAATAGCTACATTTCAAAAGCAAAGCCTATCTGCAAACAGGGTTAAAGAAATTGCATGCTAACCATCTAAAATCACACCCTGTGTTTTGGCTTACTAGTCATATATTTGTTGAAACTGATATATACATATTTTCAGGCTGGGGCTCACTTTTAAAGATATTTTATGTAATCATTACTAACTTTGGGTAAAAGTTACTCACCTTTTCGGAAATACATTTGTAAAAACTGATGAGAAGCATTTGTACAACCCAGCTCCGTTATGTTGGAATTTAGGGCAAAGACTCCTAAAACAATACAGTGGCAAATGAAATGTTGCCTGTTCTCTAACTAAGAGTCCCTCCTTGTGTAATTTTTTTCTGAGCAGATGTCTTAGAGGCTTGAGATCACTCAAATCTTATCCATTGCACTGTGCTGTGTACCTGCTCAGTGGAGGGTTTCCTTTAAAGCATTTGAATCAACCTTCTCACCTTGCTTCTGAAACAACTGTTGAAAGTTGGCATCTCATGTTTTATGATTATCCACTCAACATACCTCTGGTTTTTCAGCATGGCGGTCAGTCTGCTCCAATAAGATTACTCCAACAGCGTTCAGATTAAGTAATACTAAAAAATGGAGGGAAGACACGTGGAAGGTAATATTGGAACAGTTTATCATAGTTCGTTTTCTTGCCTGAAACTGCAGAACTACTTCTGTTTTTTCACAGAACCGTAGATTACGTGAGATGGTTTTCTTTGTTTACAGCAAGACATTATCTGCTGTCGTTGTAATTCTGGATATTCCTGTTCCTCTGAGCTCCTTGTTTCCATATAGTGTAATAATGAATTCCATGAACCAATTTCAAGGATCAGTTTACACCAATTCCTCCTTAAATCCCTGCCTCTAAATTAACTGCCTAGTGTGTAATATCTGTTATATTAGCCATATTTCTAAGTGTTCACTACTCAACATTGAAGAATTATTCCTTTGGGGCTCAAAAAGCATGAATTTGTTAGCTCGCTGGGGTTTTTTGTTGGGCGGTTTATAGGAACGCTGCCAGACAGTGGCATTCATCAGTTGTGAACTTCTGCACCTGCCTGTGCCTCCAGGTTTATTGGTGTGCTATTCACTGACCTTGTGTGTATTTTTCAGCTCTTATTTGTGGAGTCTTCCTCTCCAAGCTGTTTGCTAAAGCTGGGAGAGGAGAAACACCTTCCTGGTCTTTTTTTCCTAGTCTCCATTCTCGCTGCGGAGGGAAAGAGGTCTCAACAGCAGTATCATTAGCAAACTCTTGCATGTCTTCCTATAGATTTGTCCTGCAGCAGCTGAAATTAGCACAGTCCTTGACATTTTCTTTCAGTGGGGCTGAGCAGTCTGAGTATCAGCAGTGAAACGGACTCACTGTGCCATGTTCTGTTTGCTGCTGCTGCTTATCAGGGCTGTGGGCAGCAGCAACATAAAGGCATGGCTTAGGCTGGAGAACCGAGTGCATGGTTTTGTAAGCAGCTTAACTGATCTAAGTGTGTGCTGCTGCCTGAAAACAAGAGTTCTTGCTTTTTCCCTCCATCCTTGCGAGGTTTTGCATTTTGGCCACCTCCCCAGTAGTACTCCCAGCAGTGTGCAGCCAGCTGGACCAGGGAGCTGATTTGCTTTAAAACGAGAAGTCAAACCGACTCATGTGCTCACACGCACACAGAAGGATTTCCACTGGGCTAACTCTGGCCGGCTGGCCACAGGGCCACCAGCCAAACCCCGTGGTGTTGGCTTGAGGGAGGGAGCAGGCTGTAGGGGGGGACTACCTGCCCAGACAGCAGCTTTAGCTGGGATTGATGTACAGGAACTCTTAGCAAAGCGTCAGTATTTCAGTAACTTTCTCTGCTGACATCCTGGAAGAGCCACAGCAGGCTGCTCAGAGGGGAAGGCACAAGGAGGATCTTCAAGAGGGGCAAGGAGCTGGTGAATAGATCTGGGGGAGCAAAGTCGAAGTGTGAGGAACGAGGTGAACGCACTTACCCTTAATGGAAAGGCCCCTTATGCCAAGCTGTAAGGACATGACCAGCTACAAGCTTGCCACGTCTGTGTTGTCCTGGAAAAAATGGAGTGTCAAAGCGATTTCACTATGGCTGTTCTTCAGGAACTCTTGGCAAAGGTTTGATGAAATTTCTGGGCAGGTGAAATGATTTTACACAGAAATCCAAAAAGTGGAGATGCAGCTGCTGGTGGGCAGAAAGCCTAGGAATGTTCTCCAATGACTCCTGCAGTGTATTTCTTCTGTAAATGTACACAACAGAACTAACCAAATTAAAAAAAACATCAGTGATCTGTTTGCACGCATTAGAGGACTCCTCTCCCCTTGACATTCCCTAGGTGCTGGGGTAGGTATACAGCTTGTAGGGGTGGGCAGAGCGCCTCCCACTGCCACCTTTTAAATCTTTCAGGAACGAATGTTGGATGTGCAGATGCTGTTAGAGGACCTTTCTGTTGCGAATAAAGTTTTCAGCAATTAACCATTTTAACTCTGTGTGTTCTCAACATAACTAAGATAAATCATATCTTCAAATACACTTAATTTTGCACATTATTTTGGCATGTCAGTGTTTGAGTTCAACATTTTTCTTGCCTTGAATCTTTTAAAACTGATTTTTGAAAGCCAAAATCTTTCAGAATTGTTTTTGTGGCATAGTTCTGCATGCTTCCTACTCAAAAGCAGAATGTGTGATGTACTTAATCACTTTATAAGGAGTAGGAGAGTATCAATAGATTTATTGCTCTAGCTCTGGGAGGTGCTCTAGTGTTTCCACAGTGCTGGAAAGTATCAGAAATTCTTTGTATGTACGCTGTGATACTGGTGGTTTTGTGACTACTGGAACTCATGTAGCTTTGTTTTCTATGGATTTATGCCATGTGGTTGATCGATGATAGGCTATGACTTCAAGCTTTACTCTGGTGTTTATTTCGATGGTAACTTCAAGTCTTTTCCTGAGTTACGATGTTCAAAACGGTTCCATCCTCTATACTAGTTTGCTTTATTTGGGAAAACTTCTGGGAATACAACTGTATTTTTCTACTGTTCTGTACTAGGTGGTTGAAAAGGACCAATGGGTTGGACTAGAGGACATGAGGAAACCCCACATAGACACAAAGCCCTCTTGCTAAAGGAAAGCAATCTTAAAAATAGGAAAACTGTGTTCGCACCCTTTAAAAAGAAATACTGTTGAAGTATTCCACTTTTGCATTTCTAGCAATTCTTACAGAATTGCAAGTGTGTAAAATGAAAAATGGTACTTGATTTCAGTCTTTCTAAACCGAATTTAATTTATTATTGCGACTTGAAGGTAACTTAAGGAGGAATGCAAAACTAGTTAACTGGTAGGTTGGCTTCAGTGGCAAACACAGTTTAGGAAGTTATATTTCTTTTCTGCAGCAGCCTTTGAATGCAAAGGGGTAGAGGAGAGGTGAGGGAGATGGGTGGAAGAGTTGTGAAGCTGCAGTACAGGGCACAGAGCTGCATTAGCGCCCCCCAGTTCCACGGGGGGGGAAGAGAGGGGTGGGCGTTATGGGAGAGAAAGTAGTGGTATTAAAATATATGTATATATGTGTGTGTTGTGTGCCTTTCTGTAACTCCCTGATGTGACAAAACTTCATAAAAATCAGTGAAGTAGTTGTGCCTCATTATCTTCTTTCTAGTTACCATATAATTGATAAGATGAAATATCTATTTATAGCTTTCATATAACTCTTCTGGCACTTCTGTGCAATTTGATTTTTGGTTGACTGGAAAATCCCATTAAAACATGCTCTGAAATGCCGTCATATGTGCCTTGCTGTAGGGGAAAACAGGCAGGGTGGAAACTTGTATTCAAACATGCTGATGGTGCATACATATTTGGAAGAGAAGGCTTTGTTTGCACATTTCTCTGTGAAGTGCTGCACTAAGCTAGAGAAATTACTTTGTATTGCTTCTGGATAATTTTTCTAAATTAAATGAGGTGTAAGACATTGGCCTACCAAGCAAGTGCTAATGCAGTTTACTTACAGAGCAGAATATTCACCTCACCTTTTCCTCACTGCAGAAAAGCAAAATAAACTTTACAAAGTAGCAGGCTTAGATTTATTATGAAATTATTGCCTGCACAGCAAAGATGCGTGAATTTATCCAGGCGTTTTTCGGCTACAAAAATGCACATTCTGATCTCCCTCTCCCTCCCTCCCTTCCTATCTTCCCCCCTTTTACTTCAAAATATCAGGAATTTAGAGGGAAGTAAAGTAGCTATTGCTTCTTTCCCTTCACCCCATTGTAACAATTTCAAGAAAAGGTTCAGGGAGTCGAGGATAATCTTTTTCAAATGTACAGAATCTCAGGTCTTTTTTTCTCTTCATCTGCAAAAAGAAGGCTTGAATATTGGATACAGACTGATACAGTTGGAGGCTGAATTTTGTACGGCCAGCCTGTGTTACTGGAAAATCCGTGAAGATATTATTTGTGACATTTGCGTCATGGTTTTGCTTTTTAAGATGTGTTGGAGAAGAAATATAAGATTTTCCAGGTAGGAAGAAAAAAAGTACATATTTATTTAGCCATGGTCTTTTGACCTTTTCTGAATGAGCAAGCACCATACGTGCGATGAAATTATAGCCTTGTGGAGAGACTCTGACCAGGTACTGTCGCTTGACCCTTCTCTGATTTTTGTATCCCAAATAAAACGTGGCTTTCCTTCACATCCCAAGGATGGGCAGTGCCAGACAAATATCAAGTGACGCCTCGCCAGATCTTTGCTCTTTACAACAACTCTGATGTATCCTGCAGCGCTAGCAGCTTTGTTACTGGCCATGAAAAATATGTTTAAATGTCACTTGCAGGGGGGAAGGAGAAGAAAGTGTTTTGCCTTTCCTGGAGAGGCATAATCTGAAGTAAATGTAGTAATTTTTTCCTCTCTCCTCCCTGACCTATAAATGCTTTGAAAAGGCTTTATAAAACCAGCAGGGTTATAATCTACTTTTTGCTTATCCTGAATGTGTCGATTTGGCAGGGGGAGGTGGGACCCAGAGTCTGGGGAGATTGTAGATAGTGAAGGGCAGGAACCATTGAAGAGACCACTTGCCACTTATCAGCTCGATTTTTATGTGCAGGTATTTACTTCCCTGGCCCTAACCCACCCATAAACTGTTTTGGAGAGGAACTGAGCAGAGTTACTCATTCCTTGCTGGGCACCAGATCACTTCCCTTCTTTTATAGCCAGATCGTTACCAGTAGAAGTATATATGGTACCTCCGAAGATGTAATAATACGTGCTTTCTTTGAAAAAAACTTTAAGATCTGAAGGCTAGATGGCTCCTGAACTTTTTTAGTTGAAACACTTGGAAACTGTCTGACGGTAAATACATAAGATACTAAACTGGGCATTAATAACTTGGAGCTTGCTGGAAGCTAAACGGTTAGCTGTTTTAGCATACGCTTCTAAGAACTGGATCAACCCAAATGTCAGCCTGGCGTTGTGTGTTGTGCCAGGAGCTGGGGTGAGATGCTATGGGAGGTGTCTTACGGCAGAGCATGGGCAGAGTGATCCATCCCTTGGTGTTTTGCTGGACTATCAGCTGATGAGGATCTTCCTGGGGTAGAGGATACAGCTGGAGGTTGTGTGTTGCAGGAGTTGCCAAATCTACATCCATTTGTTCATTTTTACTTTACTTTTTTTTTTTTAAACCATTTCAATGTTTGTCCTCAACGCTGTCTTGCAGCAGCAAGTTCCCTAACTTTAGCGCTATGTGAAAATTAAGGTCGTTGTACTTATTTACATCCACATCAGCTCAGGTCAGTGGGTGCCCTCTTGCTTCTCCTATCGTGAGAAATAATGGAGAGCTGTAATGTAATTACCTGCTAGGTCACAAGTGTATAGCCAAAAGACCAATTTACCCTGACAGACTGTCTATGGTCTGATTAGATCACCCGAAATGTCTGCCTGCTTTAAAGTGAGTGGTTTGTCATACAGTGATTATTCAAACACAAAGGTTTTTTTTTCCTTTTTTCCCCCTTTTTTTTTTAAGCAGCACGTCATTTTTAATCTGCATACATCCCAGTTTATAACTGGAGTTGGAAGCTTTTGACTCATATCCCTCAGTTTGTCATCTGTAAAGCAGCAGTAGATGGTTTGAACTGCAAAGTGGAAGTTGGCTTGTTTGTAATTTACAAAACATGCAAACGTTTCATTTGCATGGAATCAGGAGCACAGAACAGGAGGAAAGTAAAACAAGTGCACGTTCAAAGCTGCTTCTAGTTTAGGAAGGTTATGGGTGAAAACACTCTATAGATGAAGCAGTCTGCAGCAATTCTGATACAGGTCGTGTGGTTCTTTTCATGAAAAGAGCTAGCAGCTGCCACTTTAATAGTGTGGAATAAGAATTTATCAATGCATTATTTAGAACTTCAGCTGCCTGTAAATGAAAGGCAGAAGGATCATAATGGAGTTTCCCTGGCTTATTATAAATTGACTTTGTGTGCTTCTTTATTATTCTAGAAGCTGGTAACAGAGATTGGAGAGAAAGTTACTGAAAGTGTGT